>NC_049214.1:850000-880000 GCF_013347855.1 Anguilla anguilla | reverse complement strand
CAGGGTTGTCTCACCTGCTTGTTACCCTTTGAATGAGTAATATGGGTGACATTCTGCGTATCTAATCACGTCTGCCATGTTACGCTTAAGAGCTTAAGACTGAAACCTCCTTCGTCCTGGAAGCTAAAAATCCCCCATTGCTGAAGGGCAGGTCTTTGGTAGTAATCCAGTAGCGTGGGTTTTATAAGGGCCTGAGAGACCAGCATTGCAATTCCTGAATATTTCTGCAAGTTACAGTTATATTGCGCTGAACTCCAAAGTCAGGTTATAATAATGTTTATTCACATTTCATTTTTATTCCTCTGGGTAAGAATGCGTTAGTAATTTCCCTTTTCTTTGGCAATGCACTTATTTTTTTCCAGTCCGCTCGTCTACTTCAGAGTGCTGTTCAGACTACATTTAGACTCCAGCTCAGGACCAGTCTGTTCAAACCGTCTTATACCTGCAAATCTTTTATAGATAACCTGTCTGTACATTTCGTACACAAGCCTGCCTTATGTTTTTCTCTGATTAACCATGTCAGCTTTTTTTGGGGTGAAAGGTCAACATTGTATTTGTGCCATCAAAAAATAAAATGACACAACTCATCGGAAGTCAGCCGAAATATGTTGGAAATATTATCATACAATTTTAATATTCTTCAGTGTTTCAGCAGCATTTTAGGTGCATACCTGAGAACTAAACTGTAATGAGCAAATGCACAAGTTTACTAAAGGAACTCCTCCCAATATTTTGCTTTGTCTTTCATTTAGCTATTATTATTATTATTTACAATATATTTCATTTGTCTGTGGCTGCTTTTGTTATTTTAGCTATAAAGATGTTGAGTCTCCATGGTGGGGAGAGCTGGAGAAACTTTATCTGAAAGGACATTAGCAGTAAATGCACACCATCGGGCAGTATATAGTTGCTGAAATCTAACTCTGGAAATTCAGCCAAAGGCAACAAAACCAGTAAATCTCCTTCACATATAAGTGATTTGTCATAGAGCAGAAGACTGCTCCTCTGCCAGAAGATAGCCTGGGTTCAATAAACTGAATGTGCAGGAGCAGCGTGCGTCAGGCTTTTACTGAGATACACGCCCCGAGCGAGGATTCAGACCCTTCAGGATTCAGGACTTACCGAACTCTAAGGTGGAATCTGATTTTCAGGGATTTACGAGATTATCAGTTCCACATTGATCCAGATGTTATCAAATATTTTTTATCTTGGTTACTGCCAAGCAATTTCAGTAAAAATCAGTTGGATAACACTAAGGTCTTCACTACAACATTTGTCCAGTGTTCTATGCTGTAACACTCTTTCGCTCCACACACACACAGACACTACACACACACGCATGAATGCTCGCACACACCTACACGTACACATTCACATGCAAATGTGCCCTCAGTGTTCATAGGTTTAATACTGTACTACACATAAATCAGACAGAGAATACAACCTGCAACTGAATGGTTTATCTGCAGTGTTCAGAGCCAAATGCAGAGAAGGCTGCTTTAACTGCAGAGATGCTCTGCTGGCCTCAGAACAGAGAGACTCCTCCTTTCCAAACAGACAGAAACGCTATGAAATCAATAACAAATGTGCCGGAGTACAGACCACACTGGTGCAGTGCAGACCTGAAGCCCAAATTAGATTACACAGGCCACATCAAACCCACAAGCGTTTCCATAGCAGCCAGTTATGTGTGGGTTGAGCCAACCTGTCTGGCCTTCTTGCTCTGAGCCCACGGCAGACTTTCTGAAACTCGCAGTTCACACAGAGCGCATGCTCCAAACCCACCAGCCTGAGCCCGTCTCTGCCTGCCTCACCCCTGCAGCCAGCCCGGGACCCTGTGTGACCGGGAGGGCTGCATTTACCCCTCAGAGTGTTTGAGAATGTTTTTTTTTTTCTTCTTCAAAATTCCAAAGCCAGTGCTCTAGAACCCCACTGCTTTCAGTTACCAGCAGCGATTGTGACATCATCAGCATTAGAATGCTCAGTTAAGAATGTTATATGGCAGTGTTACGGGAAACCTGCCTGTGGGAGGAGGGTAATAACAAAGCAACCTGCAAACTTCCCAGAATGACACTAAGGTAAACCTGCCAATGATGCTTCTCAGAATGACACTAAGGTAAACCTGCCAATGATGCTTCTCAGAATGACACTAAGGTAAACCTGCCAATGATGCTTCTCAGAATGACACGAAGGTAATTAGCCAATGATGCTTCCCAGAATGATGTTTAGAGCTGATTGATGGGAAGGTTCCCTACCACCCCCCCCACCCCCTCTCCTGAGCTGTTGTGACACACTGTCATGTTTGCTCTATTGATGAAAGCCAGATGAATCCAAAACTTTGATTTGACAACACACTCTGAAACTGGGAGCTTACTTTACTCTAATACTTTTAGACTCTGGGGACCGATGATTGGTTTGCTTATCATTTCAACAGCTGTGCTACCATAAAAATAAAAAAACTAAGGCTCCATAAAAATCTGAAAATTTATTGCGTCATATGGTGGTCACAAGTACATAGTTCAAAAAAGTATTTGGTTAAATGTTAGTGTATCATTAAATAGGTCTGGCAGTAAAACCAGCTAACGTCTTATGTATTTTCCCTGAAATGAAATCTATAAAAATATACTGAAATCCTATAATTGGATAACTATATGTATCTGAGAGATGAACGCACTGCTATATAAGTAACTCGATTAACTTAAAGCTAAAACGACCTAATTAGGATAAAAGACCAAGCACACAGCGAGCATCACGCAATCTGCAGTCTATATGTGTTCAGAATTTGTATTATGGTTCTTGGGCGGCTGTCTTGCACAACAGCGTTAGTGATGTTGCATCTGAATGCACGGGTCTGGAGAATGACTCCAATTAATCAGGTAAATGCACTTGTGCTTCTTCTGCATTTAATCACTCTGGATAGCAACATTTGCTAAATGAATGTAATGTACTGTAATGGACCAGTTATTTAAGGAAAGAGAACTGGCTAATGTAGCTAATCACATTCATGTAATTAATGTTGTACTTCCTGTTAGTATTGTTGTTATCCCCAGTTATTTGCACTAGAGATCTGTATATGTGAATCGTGTAGCTATAGCGTAGCATAGCTTCTGGATGCTGTGTGGGTTTTGGGCCGAAGTAGAGGGCCTAAGACTTAGGCTGCATCACATAGTTAAAGCCACTATAATCTAAAACCGATATAAAGGACAGCAGCAGTGAACTGTAGCATGAGCGACTCAGCATGAATTTAAATTTAACTGCCAGATTTTCACCCACCAACCACAAATTTCAGTGGCTGTGGAGCTGAACCCCAAATTATCAATGTTAGCAATTCCCACTCATCGCAGCTTCTAGTGTGCACATAACCACGTGTGTATGATAAACGCAGCATTGCACGACAGTTAAGCCTCTCATCTGTTGGTTCTGTCTTTGATGACCCACCTGATGACTCAGTGACACATTCACCTTCAGAGCTGTAAAGCCCAAAATAATGCAAAACAAAGGAAAGCCATGAATTCAAAATTCCGATGAAACAAATGGAACCGGTTTGTTTCAAACTAAATATGGAGCGCTCCTGAATACAAGCATGTGATTATTTGTGAATGAATGGTGTAGTTCACACACTTAAACTCCGGCTAACTGAAGAAGCTGAAAAAGCCCGGGCAGGGTGGCAGGGTTGGTTTAGAGGAATTGTTGTGGTTAGCACAGTCTAGAGATGTGGTGAAGTCTGAAAATGTGGTAGAGTCTCTAAATCTGTATCTCATTCAGAGGCTGTAGAGACATCTTGATGATTGACACAGCAGTGAATTGACTGGTGAACATCAGAATTTGCTGAAAAGCTGTTGTCTTTACAAAGCTAACGGAAAGTGACTGGGGAGGCAGGGCGGGGGGGGCGGATGGGCAGCAACCAAAAAAGAAAACCTTGTGCCATTCGGCATTTGAACTTGCCATTTGAAAAGAACAGTCATTGACTCATGTGAAAAAACAAATGACTGGATAAAGTTTTTTTTTTTTTAAAATCTTAGTAGGGTCTTTTTCCAGTTATATAAATAAGGAGGTCATACCGGTCCATTTGGCAGCCCGTGTGTAATCCACCGTCTGTATTCTGGGAAGCTGTCAAATCCTTTAAGTAAACCTTTCTGCTTATAAAATGAGTGCCGCACACTCCTCAGCTTTTAAGGAATCGCACAGCTGCAGAACTGCAAGGGGCGTCCCACAGACGGCGCGGGCGCATTCCCCGGCTCCCCGGCCCGGGCCGCAAATGGTATTCTCATTAAGGTAATAGGGGTCAAAGGTCAGCCATACATCTGGTCCCTCTACCTCCAGATTGAACTCTTCGAGCGTGATTAGGGGGACGAGAGGAGAGGAGAGCGTCGGGCCTCCAGTGCGGCTCCTAAACCGGCACGTTTGTGGTAAAAATGAGCCCATAATTCAGCTGAACATCATGTGTGTTAAGTGCAGTGAAACTATTCATTTCATAGCCAAATCTTCTGATTCAAGCTCAAAATGAAGCCATGCTTTAAAATGGCTTCGCACTTCACCTCCCTTGAACAGATAAATTAAAGTGTCTCATGCTTTAAGCTCTCCCACTATATATATATATATATATTCCATGAAATGGAATGCCATAGCACAGCACGTAGCAATATCTATTTAAGTTAGCTTTTATGTTTGTTTATGTGATGTTTTGGAAGGTGTGGTGTGTATGTGACTCCGATGTCCTGTAGAACTTAAAGTTTTCAATTGTATTTTTCTTTTATGACAAATATAATCATAAGATCTCGTCTTGGGTCTCAGGGAAAGCATGTTTATTGAGAAAAATTGGAGCCACGTGTTTCCTATAAATACTAAATTTTTACATGGCCAACTTTCATGTCAAGAATTTTTAGTCAAACGTTTAACTTTCCTGTTGAATGTTAATGCACGGATAATAGAAATGTGCTGAGAGAGTGCAGAAATGCGCAGAAATGCGCAGAAATGTGCAGAGATAATAAAAATGAGCAGGGAAAACAGAAATGTGTGGAGTGTCAGCACTCTCTCTCTCCCTCCCTCCCTCTCTCTCTCCCTCTCTCTCTCTCCCTCCCTCTCTGTCTCTCTCTCCCTCCCTCTCTCTCTCTCTCCCTTGCTCCATCTCTCCCTCCCTCCCTCCCTCTCCCTCTCTCCCTCTCTCCATCTCTCTCCCTCCCTCCCTCTCTCTCCTTCTTCTCTCTCTCTCCCTCCCTCTCTCCATCTCTCTCTCCCTCCCTCCCTCTCTCTCCCTCTCTCCATCTCTCTCTCTGTCTCTCCCTCCTTCCCTCTCTCTGTCTTTTTCTCTATTTCCTTCTCTCGCTCTCCTTCCTCCCTCTCTCCCTCCCTCTCTTCATCTCTCTCCCTCCCTCCCTCTCTCTATTTCCTTCTCTCTCTCTCCTTCCTCTCTCTCTCTCTCTCCGTCTCACCCTCTGTCTCTCTCTCCCTCTCTCTCTCCCAGGGAGGGCCGCAGGGTCCACTCATACGTCTGACTTTAATTACACTGGAACAGATTAGTCTGTTTCCTTGGCTGAGAGGGGTTGAGGGGACGTCTTCCTGAGGCTCTCCTGACAGTTATAGGGCCCAGTGACATACGAGCCAGAGGTGCCGAGTCTTCAAAAGGAAAGTGGGGAGTGGAGGGGGTGGGGAAGAGGATGGTGTCTCACAGAAAAGACGCCCCGTCTCAGATGTGTGTGTAAACTCTCTCTCCTAATCTCTCCCCATCTCTCTGGCATTCTCTCTCCCACTTTCTCTTCCCCTCTCTCCTCCTTTCCCTCCTTCTCTCTCCTCCCCTCTATCTCTCTCTCCCTCTTTTCCATCTTGCTTTCCCTCCCGTCCTGCTCCTCTCTCAGAGACACACGTGCTGTGTTAATGAGGAGTGTCCTGACCCTTTGCGCGAGATGTCCGGTGTATTTACACGTGCGAGATGGCCGTTCACACGACGTGCCAGGACTTCGGTGCGGCTGCTCGTCCCGGCCGAGCCCAGGAACACAGACTAAAATAAGCTCTGAGGAAACACGAGCTGGAAATCCCAAACATAACAGATTATGATAAACATGTCAGCTCTATTTACGCACAAATAAAAAGGCTGTGAATTGAAACCGAAGCCATTGCAATGCTGAGAACGCATCCCTAAGATGGCGATGGAAAACCTGTAGCAAAGAGGAGGAAACTGCAAAGAATTATGGGAATTCTAAAGCTATGAACTCTTTCAGTTTAAAAAATAAAATAAATAAGGCATCCAACATGGGGCTGAACATTTTCAATTCCCATTCCAATCTGGAATGGCCAACTGCAGCCACGCTCATGCTGTGAACCCCACTGTCAATTCTGGAAAGTCTAGACATCCAAAGTTCTCCTCTAAGTGTAACCATCCAAGGTTCTCCTCTAAGTGTAATCACCCAAGGTTCTCCTCTAAGTCTAGACATCCAAAGTTCTCCTCTAAGTGTAATCATCCAAGGTTCTCCTCTAAGTGTAGACATCCAAGGTTCTCCTCTAACTGTAGACATCCAAGGTTCTCCTCTAAGTGTAGACATCCATGGTTCTCCCCTAAGTGTAGACATCCAGGGTTCTCCTCTAAGTGTAGACATCCTAAGTGCAGACATCCAGGGTTCTCCTCTTAAGTGTAGACATCCAAGGTTCTCCTCTAAGTGTAGACATCCTAAATGCAGACATCCAGGGTTCTCCTCTTAAGTGTAGACATCCAGGGTTCTCCTCTAAGTGTAGACATCCAGGGTTCTCCTCTTAAGTGCAGACATCCATGGCTCCATAGACTACAGCCAAGCTCACACAGAGCAGAGTCAGAGGAAGACTTTCATGTGTGGCTTTCGCGTGCAGACCACAGGCACCCGATCGACCAGCGGGGGTCACTAAACTACTGAACCCTCCCATACCCTGGGCGATGCAATCGCCCCACATTGGGTACCCTGCCCTATGGAGCTAGCAGCCACAGCCAGCAATGCCAGGGTTTGGATTCGATCCCAGGCCGTGAAGCTAATCCATGCGGCACAGCATGGTGCCTTAACCGAATGAGCCGCACAGCAGCCCATGGCTCGTACACTTTAAATTTGGCGCTAATTACTGCACTGATTAACCCAGCTTCTGCTGCTCTTGCCGTGGTCTGAAACATCACGAGTGGCTGTGTTGGCTGTCTCATCTCCTCATCTGATTGAGCGAACCGATCACCTCACATTTCTAGAGTAAGCTGGGAAACTGAGATTGCTGAATATTCTTCTTTTTTTTTTTTTGTTTGGTCAGTGAAAGCTGTTCAGTGCATGTGTTTAAAGATGACCCCTGAGCGACGCGATGACACATTTGGATCCAGTTTGATTGACAGCACCCACCTATCAGCTCACTTTCAGTGAGATCATGAGATTTGTTACAAAGAGGATTAGACTCTTATGCAAGGCTGGAGTCGACTAACAGCGTTCGACCGCAGCTCGTCCATTCTTCTCTGGGGCAAACAGGTGGTTAAAGTCTCTCTCTCTTTCTCTCTTTCTGTCTCCCTTTCTCTTTCTCAGTGCTCATCTTTCAGATACACAAACACACACCTCTTTTGTAAAATTCTACCTCAGTGTTCCAGAGGTCTGTGTCCAGAGCTGCACTTCATCACCGAGCACCACGTCCATAAGCACCGCGTCGAGCCACGTGTTTTGAAACGGAGCCCGTTTTAAGATGTCGAAATGTCGCTTGGAAACACGCTTTTGGAAATTCTGCATGTTTGCAATTAAAAATGAAACAAGGGAACTAATGAAGGGCTTTCAGTGCCAACTGCATTAGGACTCAAAACATATCATTTGCCATGAGCAGTGCTTTGTACGGCGCACACTAATACATGTTTAATTGCAGGCCTTTGCTTGTAATTTATAAAAACCGAAACGGCATTCAATTGTGAAACCGCTTTCAAATACAAATGACCGTAGGAGACGATCTGTTTTCATTTATCTGTCATGTCCATGTACAGAGAAAACATGCTCTCTAATCTTGGATAATAGTCATATTAAAATGGCTTGTGTGTCTTTTATTACTGGTTGGAGCTCAGAGGTAAATAAGGGTTGAAAGAGAGTAAATATGCCGGAGAGCTCGGCTTCCTCCCCAGCCCCGTCCGCCTCCAGCTCCCACCGAACGCTGCTTGTGTCTGGTCGTGTCATTACAGTCGAGCACCAAACAGAACACATCAGACCTGCCATCCGAGCCCAGCCAAGCCTCAGACTGGCCCATCATCACACCCACTCCCCAGTTACGCAACACACCGCTGTAATCTACAACACTTTAAAGGGTACCTTTGAGCGCTTCGGAAAACAAAAACATTTCCCTCACCGCAACCTTTTGAAAGTAATCTGCGTTGGGCGGACATGTTTGTGTTTATCCGTGATATTTTCGAGGGGGCCCTTTGAAAATGATGTTTTTGATCAGTGCATTTCTTGTTCTCTGTTTTTAAGGAAACTCAATAAAATGGACTTGAGTGCCGTATTTACATAAGAATTTGATAAACGGGATTGCAGATGGCCACCAGAGGCATCGTTTCAAAGGGGGGGTCAGGATGTGCTCTGGTCTGGGGTTTACCCCCCAAACATTAGCACATCCAATAAACAGGACTCTCCATAAGGCCATGCATGGATCGTTAGCATCTCTGTAAGTTTCAGAGGAATCAGGTGGAGGTTCCTTAGTGCACACCTGTAAAAAGCAGTAGTGTGGTAACCCAGGGAACAGGAAGCGTGCACTTAGGCCTGTGTTAGTGTTAGGGTGCAGTTAGGGCTGTGGCCATAAACTGTGACATATGTACTGTGAGCCCCTGAATTCCTGGCAGTTCTGGCAGTGCCTGATTCCTCAAACACAGGCACTCAGTTCTGCAGCCTCGTCCTGACACCGGCTAACGGGCTGTGGCTTTGAAAGGGCGAGCCTTAGCGAGAGTCCTCTGCAATTCTAATGAAACAGCGGCAGATTGAACCGTTTCCAAATGGGGTGAGAGAGGAGAAGATGGCCGCTGGCCTGACCCCTGTTTGACAGACGGCCCCAAAAACCTGACAACCTGACCGAGGAACTCCTGTTCTGGAGCTGAGCCCTAATCCGTTAACCTCAATCAGGGTCATCAAGGTCAAATGATGCTTATTAACAATTGCTGATGGTTGTTGGTTAAAGGTTGAAGGAGGCTTCCAACAATTTGCATGTACGCTGTGTTCAGAATGTAGTGTAGTGACCACATGGCTGAGAAGACTCTTAATAGAGGTGGTCCATGCCCACTTGACTGTGACTGTAGCGTTATGAAGAGGACACACTGGAATTTCTCAGAATTTCAGTTACAGATTGTTTTATGGTTATTTTTTGGTTTTGGATGAAACTAGGATTGAAAGCCTGTGTCGTGGGTCAATAACCATTCAGCAAGTGGATCATGGCTTTTGGATGTCTCAAAAGTTAAAAACAAATGAATAAAAGTTTGACATGCACTATATATGAGTCTCAAATACTGCTAAATCTAGTTATGCTGAACTATTTGTAAATGTAGTTCACAGATTCTTTAATTCTGAAGAAAAATACTTTTTTACTGTATCAAATATCAGAGTATTCCTGGCGTAGGTGCAGTTTTTTAATCTGTTTTTTTTTTTTTTTTTTTTTGGTTTTAGTTGTGTTCCTACATCGCTACATCGGCCCAAACCCTGAGTGGTTTGTCTGTCGGTATGGAGCTGAAGGCCGTGTGACAGGCTGACACTGAGCAGAGCCACTCTGAAAGGAAGACGGACAATGCCGGCGGGATTGGGTTTCACACGCAGCGAAGACAAGCCTGCTGGGAGAGGAAGGCAGGACACCGGGTCAGACCATCAAAGCACACAAAGGGGTCCACTTAAAAACACTCTTTACCTGGGAGGTATCTGGGTGCTGCATGATTTTAGACTTTCATTGCTCCACTGTAAACCTTTCCTGCACAGTAAGGAGCTGCTGGTGACTGTCTCTACGTATCAAGCGGTAACGTGATTTTACTGGTGACTTATTCTTTAAAGATACAAAATAAAATTAAATATAAAAATAAGAAAATTTCCCCTGATGGACGGCAGAGCAGACTAGTATTGAGCGAGTTCTGTTTGAAACCATTTGAATGAAAACGGTGCTGATCTGTCAGAGGTTTCAACCCTGCAGTTGTCGTGGCAATTTGTCATTTCTGATGACATGTCATTTTGACATTATGAATGCTTCATTGAAATCACGTCCTGTTTTAGTTAACTTTTTTGGGGGGGGCGGGGGGCAGCTTCTTAACTTCAGGGTGATCCAATCAGGGCTTTATACATTTCTCTTTTGAAGTTTATCAGAATTTCATGGGATGTCCAAGATTTGCGGATGCGTGTGTGAATGGGCGCGTGCACACACACACACACACACACACACACACACACACTCTGCGCAAGTACATTTGTGCAAGAGCACAGCACACATAGCACACACACCATGCAGGCACATTACACACACACACACACACCATGCAGGCACATTACACACAGACGCACACATGCGCACACAGTGGCCTAATTTACTGTGATGAGAACAGTAGGACAGGCTCTATGTATTGTGGGGAGGCGCGTGTCCCCCCAGATCACCCCAGGATGGAGGGTTCGGTCTGAGCCCACTCTTAACGTCAGGGTCCTGAAAGCAGATCCGCGCTGACACATGACATGCTCAGCGGAGATGGCCTGCAGGACTCTGTCAGATATCTGACAGGCATGGAGCCTTCAGCAGCTGCAGAGGAATCTCAGCCTCCTTCACTATTCATTCACACATGTGCAGAAAGAGCCAGCAGGACACCCGTGAGGTCACAAATGTCTGACTAGAATGTTCATAACTGAGCATTCTAGTGCTGATGTAACAATCACTGCTGGTAATTGAATACAATGGAGTTCTAGAACACTGACAACATTCCAATAAACAGACTCTTAAAAGGGTTAAGGCTATATAATATATATCTATTGTGTGTACCGTGCTGTATATTTAGCTATTTGGGACATAGGGGAGGGCATAAAGGGGTTTAACAATAATTCTAAAGTGTTTGATAAGTAATCTAGTAATAAGAATATGAGTCTAAACATCATCGGATACTACATGCATCAATAAATCATGGACTGAATTCTGACCAAAGTAAGCAAATGTATTTCCTCTTTTCTTCTTCCCCATCTGGAATATTGGCAATTCAAATTATTTTATCTAATTGGAAATTAGAACACAGTGCACACGGCAGTTTGCTCTCTGTGGTAATCCCTTTTGGGTTCTGTGGTGCCCCTTAGAGCTCACATTTACCAAGCTGGTTTCTACGGAGCTGGTTTAAAGATGGCCGGAGCTAAAGGAAGTTATTTGGGAAGTGGGTGGCGGCTGGGACAGGGGTAGGGGTGACTTATTCACCCTGCTATCATTTGATTAGCCTGTCACGGGCCCCCGGATGTGGACTGTCCGATCTGACGGAGTACAGAGGCACACCGTCCCGGACGCTGGCGTGTTCGACACAAACGCATCAAACTGGCCTTTTAATTAGCCGTGTGGTTAGAGCCCGCCTCTGCAGTCTGAGCCGGCGCAGACTGGGCCCATGCACTGGCACATCAAAGGTCCAGAGGTTAAGGACCTTAATAGTCTACAATTTGGTGGGCGGGGCAACCTCTGGTCATGTGATCCCCTCGTTCCTGTGTAATTGCACAGGACAAGACCGCATCTTAATAAGACGAGACATGTTCCCGACTGGTTTCTGCATTTCTATCCACCATCTCACTGGGGCACAATAAAAGGTGACAGAAATCTACAAATCAAATTCACACTGGAAACAACAGCATTAAGTTATACTGCTGTATTATATACTGCACAGATGAATCCATGTTAGAAAAAGGGATTTTTTGAAAAGGATATATTTGTTAACCACTTGCTGATATTTCAAAAATTAACAGAATTGTTTTGAATTGGATATTTAAGATATTTGCCCCTCTGTCCGATTACTTAGAACACTGTCAGGATTCTTTACAATCCAAACACCGCCATCCTTTACCATCCAAACATCGCCATCCTTTACAATCCAAACACCGCCATCCTTTACAATCCAAACACCGCCATCCTTTTCAATCCAAACATTGCCATCCTTTACCATCCAAACATCGCCATCCTTTACAATCCAAACATCACCATCCTTTACAATCCAAACACCACTATCCTTTACAATCCAACCATCGCCATCCTTTACAATCCAAACACCACCATCCTTTACAATCCAAACACCACCATCCTTTACAATCCAAACACCACCATCCTTTACAATCCAAGCATCACCATCCTTTACAATCCAAACATCGCCATCCTTTACCATCCAAACATCGCCATCCTTTACAATCCAAGCATCACCATCCTTTACAATCCAAACATCACCATCCTTTACAATCCAAACACCACCATCCTTTACAATCCAAACATCGCCATCCTTTGCCATCCAAACACCACCATCCTTTACAATCCAAACACCGCCATCCTTTACAATCCAAACATCGCAGTGACATTTGTGTTGTTTATAAGCTCTCATGTCTGCCGAAACTAGTAAGAACAACTCCGATAGATCTATAAATCAAATACAAACACTGTATCCAAGCATTTTTTGTTGGAATAATTTAAGATTACAAGCAACAGTTAAAGGAGGAGAAGAGAGGTAGATTAGGGGGAAGGTGCAGGTGAAGCCACTGTCGCCTGCGATACGCACATAGAGCCCAGTCTGACAGGGTGAAGCAGCAGGGTTCTGCTCACAGCGAGCTGTCTCTATTTTACTTACGGGATGTCAACATAGCATAAAACTTTTATTCACACTATTCATCAGTTATTCAAGTTTTATGGAGCTGAGGTCACTGAATGTGCCGCTGGCCCCTGAGAGAGGAGTCTGTTTGAGTCAAATCTGCCATGATTAATGTTCAGGTTCTCTGACATGGTGTAGGAGGCAAATAATGTTCAGATACTCTGAAATACTGTAGGATACATATTCAGTATGAAGATTAATGTTCAGATAACCTAAAGAATGTACTAGGTCACACAGTACAGATGAAGTCTCTCTCCGTACAGTTTTAAACAGTGACATCACGTGTTGTAAAGAAAAGAAAAACACTTTTTGAGGCCAAAGTTTCAGGACTGAATTTTGAAATTTGTAATAATAATTTTTAAAAAAGCTTGAAATTGCACTGAAAGAGTCTCTGATATCAGAATTAATAAATTAATATGTTGCTTATTGTGAACTTCTGAGAGAGGAAGAGAACACTACTGCTACCTGGTGGGCAAACTTTTAAAATAATGTAATGACCTTTTGATCTAAATGGACATAGCAATATCAAGAATTCAAAGCTTTCTATAAAAAAAATACGTAATTATCGCAAAGTAATTTCAGCCTTTCAGTAATTTCAGTGCACACTGAGGCTGATTCAGTACTGAATGGGACTTCTCTGAGATTCTCTGCGTAGCTGCCTGAAACACTGTACCTATTACAACCATTAGTCCACATGCTAAAGGTAATTCTCGGAACTAATAACAGCTACATTGCAATCGACAAAAAATTCTGACACACATTTTGTTGAATCTTTGCTCTGCCATAGAAGTGACAAGCAGTAAAAAAGTAAAATAAAAAAGGAGATATTTTAAATCAAAGTTTCTTGCACCAGACTAAGCACTGCACAAACAGCTCTTTTTTTGGGTTTGTTTGGAAGTTTGAATTAATTGTGTTCTGGTTGTTTGTCAGCGTTGGGGACGAAAGGATCTGCTCACAGACGTTCCTGCAGTCGTGTCTGCCTGCGCTCGCAGCGTGTGGAGTTCCTGCAGTCATGTCTGCTCACGCTCGCAGCATCTGGAGTGCGCACATGGACTCCATGTGTTCTCCCGGGCAGCACTGCCTGCCCAACGCAGCGCGCGTACAGAAAGGTGAGGCATGGGTGCCACGGTAACCAGGTGTGGGGCAGCGGGGGCGCTCTGTAAGGGGCACTGGTGTGAGGGTGGGGGGTCCCCAAACAGAATGAGCACTGAACCCCTGGAATTATGCTTCTAAACCTCATGACCACAAAAACCCTGAAGGTGAAGTAACTTGTGAGAGTGCGAGCATCAGATTTGCCCTCGAGCCATAAGATCAGGGATCACTTCAATGAATTATCATTATGACGCTGCTGTTGTTATTGTTATATACAAGTCTGTTCAGCCCCAAGTTTCAGATGTTTGTGTATTTAAAGCCTGTTTTGGTCATTTTTAAAGTGATTTAAATCAGAGGAAAGCCTCTCAATGCCAGGATCAAATTGATTCCAGCATTATCCGTTATGAAAAACAGCTCAGAGGCTAAAGAAAAACATTCTGCTTCTCCCGAACTGGAGCCAGAGCTCACGCAAACGGGCAGAAACTCTGAGCACGCTCACTGCTGCGTACGTTCATACCGGCGAAGGTTCTGCTTCCCCCGGGAGGGTACAGACAGCGACGGGGTCTGACAAAAACCAGAGGCACCTCACCCCACACAAAAACACCCATAGACAAGAGATAAATGCAGTGAAAACGTTTAGAGCGCTTTTTTGTTTTTGGTTATTTTCGGCGTAGCTAGCGTTAGCGCCTGCGGTACTCACTGAACGGGTCGTCCTTGCTCTTGGTGCCGTTGACCCTCCCGCTCCTGTCAATCCTGAGGAAGAACTTCTGGAAGGAGAAGAGCTTCCTGCGGCGCACGTCGCCCTGGAGATGGTTGTAGCTGCGCACGTGCCTCCCCACCACGGCGGAGGCGTTGCCGTTGGCGACGCGGGGCGAGCGCATGGCGGGGTGGCGGGGGTCCCGGGCGGCGGCGGAGGCGGCGGCGGCGGCGGGGGGGGGCAGGGACCAGAGGAGCAGCGGCAGCAGGAGGCACAGGTAGGAGAGCCGGGTCCAGGAGCCCTGCCTCACTGTCCGAGCGCGCATGGTCCCGGCGCGGGGGGGGCGGGCGGGGAACCGGGGCTCAGGGGCATGCTGGACAGGGCGGCGGGCGCGGCCCTGGGGTTCCGTAGCGACCGTGGCGACCGTGGCGACCGTCGCCGTCGCCGCTGCTGCTGCTGCTGCTACTCGCTCCCCAGCCGGTTCCGCTCCTGGCGTCCCAGACCAGGAATGCGTCAACATCCATAACTCAGCGAGCCTCCGCTGGGGTGGGCTGGTGCTCCACACGGCCCCCCTGCCCCGCGCCCGCTCCCCCGCTCCCCCGCTCCAGCACCTCCTCAAAAAAACACACACCCCGGGATGGGACCGGGGAGAGAAGCAGCGCAGAATCCTGGCCGAAGGGTGGAGAAAAAGTCTGGTAATCCTGGCTGTAGTCTGTCCTGCTGGAGTCTGCCCCGCTGTAGTCTGTCCTGCCGGAGTCTGCCCTGCTGGAGTCTGTCCTGCTGAAGAGTCGCTGTGGGGTGCTGCTGGTGCTGTGCTGGTGCTGCGCTGGTCTGCGCTGGTCTGCGCTGGTCTGGACTGCGTTCTGTGTTAGAGCTTCCCTCCGCTCTGTGTTAGAGTTCCTCTGCGTTCTCTGCTCTTCTCTCCGAGCGAGCGCGTGTGGTAGCGCTGGTCTGGTCTCCGCTCTGTGTTAGAGTTCCCCTGCGCTCTGTGTTAGAGTTCCCCTGTGCTCTCTGCTCTTCTCTCCGAGCGAGCGCGTGTGGTAGCGCTGGTCTTTAAGCTGCTCTGTGCTCTAGAGCCACTGGAGCTGTGATACTCTTCTCACCTTATTTATCCTGCCTGGGGCCCCAGATGTGATCTCTTTAGCTAATTGCCAGTCTATGAAGACCAGTTGGCTTTGAAGATCTATGTGGGATTGTGTGCGTGTGTGTGTGTGTGCGCGTGTGTGTGCGAGAGTTTTTTTTTTGCTGCCCCTCCTGCCCTTTCTGTCTCCCTCCCTATCTCACACCCCAACCCCACCCTCCCACACCCCTCCCCCTCTACACCCCAAACCCCACCCTCCCCCTCTACATCCCAACCCCCACAAGTCATACACAACAGGTTAGATGGGAGTGAATAATGTTTGGGAGAGGTAGCTCTCTCTTTCTCCAGCACTCTCTCCCTCACTCTCTCTCTCCCTCTTTTGCTCCTACTCTCCCCCTCCTTTCCCCTCTCTCTCTCCCTCTCTCACTCACTCTGCCTCTCTCCCCTCCCTCTTTCTCTCTCTTTCTCCTGCTCTCCCTCCCTCTCCCTCCCTCTATCCCTCTCTCTCTCTCTCTCTCTCTCTGTCTCTCTCTCTTCTCTCTCTCCACCCCCCCTCTCTCCTCCCTCTCTCTCTCTCTCCAGTTGGCAGGGCAGTCCTAGGCAGACGATGCGGGGTGTTTTGGTATGTGAGGGGTATCAGAGACACCTGGTGATCGTTGCTATTTCGTTTCCTTAAATTCATGACCTTTCTTTTTCATTTATCCCTCTCTCTGTATTCTTTCTTTTCTCGTTCTTTTTATTTACTTCAGAACAAGTTACGCTGCAGCTCATTATTACCTGCTTGATGTGTGAACATGAAATAAAAATCCCTGTAAAAAACAACACACATACACACACACTCACACACATTCACACATAACACAACACAAAAATACACACACTCACGCACACCACACTGCACAAACACAAACCATAAAGTTGAAAAAGTGTTCCACTACCAACAGCAACAAAAAGAACCTCACAAAAATTGTACCACCACAACAGAGACCCGACACCACGTCCCACCCCCAATGATTCGTAAACTCAACCACCCCCTCCTCTCTCTCAATGCAATACACACACACACACACACTCTCCCACATGCTCATTCACACACATATACACACTCAATCATATGCACTCAGACAAACACACACATGTGAACACATCCATACAGGCATACACACACACACACATACACCAACACAGACATACGGACACACAAACACACACATGTGAACACATTCATACAGGCATACACACACACACACACACACACACACACCAACACAGACATACAGACACACAAACACACGCACGCGCACGCGCACACACACACACACACACACACACACACACATACACACACACACACATACACCAACACAGACAGACAGACACAAAAACACACACACAACACGATGCTTAGTCATGAGTCATTTAATCAGGGGCAGGAAAGTGGAGGGTAGTAGAGGGGTAGGAGGGGGCAGTAAGGGGATTTGGGGTGGTACAGGGGTAGGTGGGCAGTAGAGAGACAGCGGGGCAGTAGAGGGGTAGGAGGAGGCATTAGAGGGGTGGGAAGGGGCACTAGAAGGGTATTGGGTGCAGGAGGGGGTAGCGGCGCAGTAGAAGGGTATTGGGGGCAGGAGACAGGCATGGGGGCGAGGGGGGGGGTTTCTAAATTTTTACGTGTGAGAGATTATACCCATGAAATACAGCCCTGCTCTCAGGCCTGCTGTCTCTGTGCTTTCATTTCCTTTTCACATTGTCAGACGGAATCCGAATCTCCGCTCATTTCCCCCCATGTTACCTGTCCCACAGACAACTTTTATTTTGTGGGGTGGGATGGCCCGTTTCGGCTGGTTTTAACCACTGCCAGGTTATGTCTTGTTTTTCATGCTTGGAGCGCATTTTTCTGTTGGATCCTGTGGGAGATGTTCGTGCGTACGGTCACTGTGGAACGAATGGAACAAACGGGCTGTCAAGGATGAAGTCGGCCATTTTAATCACAGAAAGCACCCCCAGAGTACGTGACACCCTTCCCACAATCCTCCTCTAAGCAGGAGTTATGCTCTTTCCCCCTTTTCCCCCATTTTGGAATACCCAATCATATTAATGGGCACTCACTGCTGGAACCGGTGCTATCGGTTTGGGAGAGCACAGCATGAGCACGTGATTACCTCAGAAGCGTGCCGTGACCAACATGGCTTCTCAGCACACCACAGTTTGTAGGCTGGGCTCGCAAAGAGATGCACTGGAGGGAAACAGCTCACACGCTGCCTAACAGGCAGACTTGCAGGCACCTGGCCAAGCAGCAGGGGGCACTAGAGAGCGATGAGATGTGGATCCCTACCGTCTGACCCCTCCCTAACGTTGCCCTGAGGGGCTAGCGTCTGCAGTGGGCACCGGCCCAGTCGGGATCCGATCCTGGACAGTGGGGCCTTGACCCGATGAGTCATCCAGCAGCCTGCACCGGTCAGTGTTGATCTTCTCTTAACCCTTTACCGTGTAACAAATGTGTGGTTAGAACGTTTTTAACTGAACATTCCAATGCTGCTGTAACAACCACTACTGCTGACTGAAACTAATCGAGTTCTAGAACATCGACTTAGAATTTTGAAAACATTCCAGAAGACTCTTTTTACTCTTCGAAGGGTTAAGGACTGCCATCTGCCCCAGGACCTGTGTGATTCGCCTGTCCCGTTGGTTCTGCCTGTCACTGAGCCTTGCCAAAATTCCCAACCGGGGGGGGGGGGGGAACCATAAGAGGCTGGCTTGAGCTGAGAGGGGAGGGGGTGGGACAGCTGGAGGAGGTGGGTGAGTGAGAACATCTGCTGCGGTCCGTAAGCCTGAGAATCGTGTTGATTTCATTAGTGCAGAGCAAGGGAACCCTTAACCCTCCTCAGAGCTGAGGTACACCGAACCTCTGGATGTCCGCTTCTGTGACATTTAACACGTCTCCCTGTGCCCACAGAGGAACTGCAGGACACCTGTATGTGCCTGCCACCTCCGACCGCGAAATCCGACTGCGTTCTGCTATGATGGAGACGTCCCGCATGCTCTGTCAAACCCAGATAGGTTACCTGAGCTCACTGGCCAGGACCAGTCCTCCATGAGTTAGCAAAACGCCTCCATCTGCTGCCGCACAACCACATTATGACCCGCTTCCTGTGTTAGGCACTTCCTGCCAACAAGGGGAGCACAATGCTTGGGGACTCATTTTAAAAGCATCTTACCATCCCCCCAGCTGGTACAGAACCAGGGAAAGCAGCTTTTAGGTACTCTGGACTAAAAAGCTGAAATGGTCTGTAGAGCAAACTTGGTCTGGTTATGTTAAGACCATTCTCAAATTTGAATGCTTAAGTTAATAATATTATAACTGAGGAGTGAATGTGCTTTTAATCTGATTGCCCAATGTATATAGCTGCATTACTGAGCTGTGACCTTCTCACCTTTTCATGTAATCTTGTCTTTGTGATTGTATGTACACGTCAGGTCCCTCTTAGAAAGAGACACGGGCCTCAGTTGGGTTTTCCTGGCAAAGCAAAGCTGATTGGTTCCTTCTCAGAGGTTTTGAGTCTGTCTACAGCTGATGGGAAGTGGTGCTAAGGTAAGGACTAGCATTTATATTTCCTTCTATACTGTAGTAGCTCTACCAACATGGCCACACGAGCACATAAACGATCCACACAAACAAGCTCTCTGCTGTACATTTCATAAGCCTATGAAGTGCCCAGCCGTTGTGCTCTCTCACGTTGATTCAGGATTTCAGATTCTCGATATTGCGCGTTTGCGTCGAATCCTAATCACACTCAGATGTCCGAATGAAGTCTTCCTTGAGGAAAACACTTTTCGCCGCACAAGAAAACAATTTGCTGAATGTTTTGATGAAGTGGATATTCTGTTTCTTCTCAGCGCCATTTCAGAGACAGTGTTGTGCTGCAGGATGTGTCCGGGCATGTAGGCGGTTGTGACTGATTATATTTATTTTTCCTTTTATTGACCCAACTGTGGAACTGCTATTGGTGTGTGACCAAAATCCTACTCTTAGTGTGTGACCAAAATTCTACTCTTAGTGTGTGACCAACATTCTACTCTTAGTGTGTGACCAAAATCCTACTCTTAGTGTGTGACCAAAAGGCAATAAACTGACACTGGCAAATAAGACTGTTCTGTTTTCAGGTACATTCTAAAATTAAATGTCTGCTGTTATTTTATGTATGTTTTCCTTAGTACAGTAAATTGATCAAATCAATGGTGCTATTAACTGTATTTGCTGGAGTAATTTCTGGAGTAATGTACAATACATTGTGTGGGTCCTGCCATCCATACTTGTATCTAAATAATGCATCACTTTTTTTTGGATGAATAAATTACGAAAGACTTTTTCTGTAAAGACATTAGTCTCAGCAATATCTTATTTAATATATTTAATTTACAGTGTCCCCAAATGCTACTAATTTTCTGACAGCAGCAACAGTAAAACTTTGCCTTGCATTCTGGGTAAAGAAGCAGTGCGGAAAAGCGAATCTCTTAAATACTGATGTTGCATTGTGTTGTTAGAGGCTTAATATGTCCAGGTTCCAGGACAACCACAGGCACATTTCATGAGACCCTGCATTGTTTTTGTTTTGTATTTTAGGATTTGGATGAGAACGGAGGAGCTTGGAGTTGGGCACAGGTGAGGGTTTCCTTCCTCACAGGTGAGGGTTTCCTTACTCTTTTGGTCCCCATCAGTTCTGCCCTGTTGACTTGGGTCTCTGGTTTTGCTTATTTTGTTTTTTTTACTCTGTACTGAAAAAGGGTTATTTCTGTTCAGCTTGTAACTGATGCTCATTGACTTATTTTATTATAACAAACTTAGTCATAATGCTACCTATACAGAGGCAATAGCCTCCATTTTGTGAGTCGGGAAGCAGCAAATCAAAAGGAATAGTGTGTTTATGCATTTCACACAATTGAAAGTCAGGCTTATGTATTTATTTATTTATTACAGGAGACACACTTTTGAAATTCTGAGTATGTTTTGCAGACTTTTCCGTTCTGATGTTTATGCAAAGGCGTGAGGACTGACAGTAATTATTGATTAAAGATTGTAAATCATGTCCTCTTGTGTTATCTTAATTAAAAATGGACATTTTGTTACTGTTATTGGCAAGCATTTTAAAACCCTTGTAATCTCCTAAAAGCAGCAACCAGTTGACAGATTATTCAATTAGATAAACAATATGATAGGTCTCCCTCCCGAGATGTTTATAGAAAATGTTTGAAGCTTAAGAGAGAATTAAACTAAGTACAGAAATCGAAAGCCAGCTAATCAGGATGAAGTCATAATTCCATGAACAGGGCAAAAAAACAAAACACTGGAAACTTCTGGCTCAGCTGTTGCATCATCCTAAAGTTCATGATTGTTCTGTCTCTTACAGAGTCAGGGTTAGTCACATCGGACCAGGGTTATATTAAACAAAAACTAAACCGGCATACTCCAGTAGACCCCAAAGGAATAGAAGATTTATTTTAAAATAGGGTGGTCTCATCAATGCATTTAGGGAAATCATTCAGGACAGATCTGACTTTCACAAAAAGAATCTGAACTTTCTCCCGTTGGGCAGTATGTGTGTTTTTATCTGGCCTGCTTCACTGTTAGTGAATAAAGATAAGGACCACCTGGAACGTAACTCAAAGCTTCAAATCTCCCTGCTTAATGCTGACGTTAAGATCCTGGCACAGGTTCAGGCACGTGGATTTGAATCCATTATTCCTACTGTTTTTCTTGGACAAACAGGATTTATTATATTTATTATGGAATTTATTTTCCAACTTTAGGTGCCTATTAGCATATTATTTAAGCAGCTTCCTCAAAGCCCAATGTTCATGTCTTCAGAAGGCCTTGGATTGGGTACCATAGCCGGCTCCCTGCTTATTCCTTGCTGCAGTGCTAACAAATGTGACCCTCTTTGATTACTTCTTGTTACAATACAACTGATTACTTCTCGTTACATTATGTTTGATTACTTCCTGTTACATTACGTTTGATAACTTCCTGTCACATTACATTTTATTACTTCCTGTTACATTTGATTACTTCCTGTCACATTACATTTGATTACTTCCTGTTACATTACGTTTGATTACTTCCTGTTACATTACGTTTGATTACTTCCTGTTACATTCCGTTTGATTACTTCCTGTTACATTACGTTTGCTTACTTCCCGTTACATTCCGTTTGATTACTTCCTGTTACATTACGTTTGCTTACTTCCCGTTACATTCCGTTTGATTACTTCCTGTTACATTCCGTTAGATTACTTCCCGCTCCCCAGGAGAATGGCGGTGGAGCCCCGCTCAGTATTTGCCCCTCTCAGACGCTGAAATTCGCGGCTGGCGGAGAGTGTGAGGTTTTATTCAGGAGGGTGTGAAGCAGCGGAGCTTCCTTCGTGTAGACGATCCCCTCTGAGGCAACTGACTGCACAGTGTTTTTATTTCCATCTGGTAGATCTGTTTAAATTTACAGACCTCAGTCTTTAATTTGATCAGTTAAACTTATACAGTGTGTAATTATTGCAATATAGCACAATAAGAACTATGTGAACATGAAACTTTTATTCTTCATGGCAAGCATACCTATTTCTGACATCATGTGACTGAAGAGGGTAAATAATTTCTCAAAACCGGGAAAGTGTCTAATTAAGAGAAATGAACAGCTTGTTAAATTTCTGGCATTGCCGTTGCGGTTAGAAGGAAAGCCACCATACCCACACAGGGCTCCCAGGACTGAGTTTGAGAGCCACCAACATAAAGTATATTTTAAAAATTATATATTATATGACCTCTATCAAAGCTGTAACTTCAGTTATGAGAGGCCGGAGAAGCGACAAGGTGCTTTTCAAGGAAGGGAAAACAAAACAAAACAAAACAACTTACAGCAACATTTGTGGAAAAAAAAAGAGAGAAAGAAATGGCAACGTGAGACAGCCGCAGGGTTTCGTGGGGCCAGACTGTGCCCCTGGATGCGCTGCCGCGGCTCCATTGTTAAACGCTCGAGTTCAGCCGTCCGAGGGGCCTGGGAACACCGCTCCACAGCGCTATTTAACGGAATTCAATCCGTCCCCGCAGAGCCGAATCGCCAACGTACATGTCTGAGCGTCGATTATATCTGCTGAATGAGAGCCCTGAGTCCTTCTCTGTTGCTTCAAAGGGGGTGAAATTCTACCTTTTTTTTTTCCTAGCGAGGATCAGGTCTTTAGCCGGGTTCTTTATCAGGTGTTTGGCCCTTTGGACTGAAAGGGGCTGTTTCAGGTGGAACCCTTCCAGCCAGCTCTCTCTGCATATTTAACTTATTTAAGCTCTAACCGGATTGACAGGTTCATTTAAAAGCTGGGGAGCAAATAACACTTATTAAAATAATAAATTATTTACACATTTATGGTCTGATTTTCTGGGACCTTTAGCATTTGCAAAACCATCTTGCACACGCAAAACTAATAACACAGCCAGTGATTGGTGCGAACCAAACACAGAGACCAATCACTGGTGATTTTATTGGTTTTGCGTGAGCTAAAATGTTTTGCACATGCTAAAGGTCCTCATAAAACAGACCATTCATTTCACAAACAAAATGATGTGAAATTGGCGCAAACCTGATGTAGTTCACGGAGGCAAGACATATACAGTAATAGAGTGCCATTTGTTCACACAGACGTACTGTGCCAAGATGCAAAAGCACATTCCCACTAATCCCTCGAACAAGCAAGGAACTATTGCACACTAATTAAAGTAAACAATATAGTTTGAACAATGTGCACTCATTAAATGGCACAGTATAATGAGAGCATTGCGCTTGTTAAAACACTCAATAGATACATCACTGTACACTAGTATTAGCGCCCCACCAAGGACGTGAACCTGCAACCTCTGGGTTACACATTTAAATGCAAAAATATTGGGACGCAGACGCAATTTTTGTTGTTTTGTATTCTAGCCCATTGGATTTTAAATAAAAGAACAAACATGAGGTTAATGTGCAGACTGGGCATTTTGCCTCTATTCCTGTCTTAAACAAGCGAAATGCATGTTCAGATGCATTCAGGACAGGTTATTGACTTGGCCAATCAAGATCATTCCACATTATGACCATGAAAAACTAATTTCCTTGGTTGCTTTCGCAGTGCGTTTCAGGTCATTGTCCTGCTGCAAGGTGAAGTGCCATCCAGTGAGTTTTGAGGCATTTGGTTGGATATGAGAAGATACTTCTGAACACTTCAGAATTCATTCTGCTGCTGCTCTCAACAGTCACACCATCAATGAAGACAAAAGAGCCAGCTCCAATGGTAGAGATAAGTTCAGAAAAAAACTGCAAAGTTTTTGGCATCCCTAACAGACATTTGCACTTGGAAAAACAAAGATATTATAACAAGACTTAAGATATTATAAGACATTTTACTTATACCAGTTCCTTTCATAGAACTGGCAGCTGAACTGGCAGCTGCGATCTCGCTAAATGTGCAGAGAAACAAGAGATGGCTTGAGATTGCAATAAATAAATAAATAAATAAATAAAATTTAGCCATTCAGCAGTTTCTCTGGCCCTTTAATCTCAGTGCTGCCAGGATGCTGCCGTCCCTCCAGGGGGTGAACTATTCTCTGCAGAGCGTTCGCTATTATCTGCGATCACAAAAACACTCAATGCCGCTGAAAGCGAGTATTTCCTGATGTGCTGGGGACGGATATCTCCCTGCGGAACGCGCGGCCTGCTTCGGTTCTGTTCTGTGTTCTGTTTGCCGGAACTTAGCGGGTTCTGCAACACGGCCACAGACATCATCTGGTCCAGTGACTCCATCATCTGGTCCAGTGACTCTATCATCTGGTCCAGTGACTCCATCATCTGTTCCAGAGACTCCATCATCTGTGTCAGTGACTCCATCATCTGTGCCAGTGACTCCATCATCTGTTCCAGTGACTCCATCATCTGTTCCAGTGACTCCATCATCTGTGCCAGTGACTCCATCATCTGTTCCAGTGACTCCATCATCTGTCCCAGTGACTCCATCATCTGTGCCAGTGACTCCATCATCTGTTCCAGAGACTCCATCATCTGTTCCAGTGACTCCATCATCTGGTCCAGAGACTCCATCATCTGTTCCAGTGACTCCATCAGCACCCTAATCAGTGCACTGCATCAGAGTCCACCAATGCACAGGCACGGCACCTATTTTACATGTTTTCTGTATATATTTAAAACTATATATGAGCATGTATGTATTGCGCATGTGACACAGGGCCCTAAAACAGCTTACTTCACATTTCAGTGGTAAAAATCCAAATGGTAAAAATGAATTTGTTTAAGCTCAGTATCAATTTGAGTTACTGCATAAGGAGTGATCTTTTTTTTTTAACCTTGTACAAGCAACTCATTGCTTTGACAAATGACTAGCAGTACCTGTACAGCGTTATCGAACGCAGGCCGGGGTTTGCGGTCATTTAACGGCTGAATCGCGCTGAATCACGCTCAGCTGAAACAGAATAAGCTTTCCAGGGCCAATGTGGGACAGTGAAAGAGCTGAGTGAATTTACTTAGACGCCTCAGCGATTCTGTCTCTGCTCACCTGTGGTCTGGGATTATTTAAGTGCCTTTTGCTCGTGCACCTGACTGACGGCTGGGTTTTGGCTGATTTTCCAGCTGATTCAGCACGTACTTCCCCCTCTGTCTGATTCAGGCTGAGGTAATGCCATTGGTTATTAACTTCCAGTAAAGAGTTATTACTTTTCCAGTATGTTGCGCAACATTTTGGCCGTACCTTTGCTCATAAAAAGGAAAGTGTTTCGAAACAGAACAATGTCGAAGTGTGACGGCAGCATAAATTTATTTCCCATTTGTAGTGCGTGGTGGGGTGTCTCATAGCGATCGACCTGTTTCAAAACATGATGTCATGTGACAGAACTATGTCATAGTGTAATGGCAGACATAATCTGGGCAGATTAACATTAAGGACTATTAACATCAGGGATGCCAACAAATTGAATCTCTGACGTCCTCCATTTTGTGGGGTATTTCCTAACGCTAACTAGGCGTGGAAACACAGCTGATTCAGACTGATTTTAGACGCGAGTCCGGCTCCCCCCCCTTCCCCCTTCCCCCCCCCCCCACCCCCCCCTGTGCGCGACAGGCCCGAGAGTCCGGCTTCCCCCCCCCCCCCAGGCCCGAGTCCGGCTCCCCCCCCCATGCCTTTCCCCCCCAGGCTGGAGTCCGGCTCCCCCCCCCATGCGCTCCCCCCCCAGGCCCGAGTCCGGCTCCCCCCCCATGCGCCCCCCCCCCCCCCAGGCCGGAGGCTGTGCCAGCGCTCAGCTGTTCTGCTGCTGGCTCAGGCTGCCTGCAGCGTCATGCTAAACATGCTGAGAATGTTCTGCTGTGTAATAACATTACTGAGGCCTGGCAAGCGCTCTGTGTGCCCCCCCCCCCCCCCACGCCCCCCCCCCAGTCTGAGAGCGCTTTCAGCCAATGCCCTGGCGCTGGGACCTGCGTGCTGCTATCCATTCCCAGCCCATTCAATACCGCTAAGTGATCTAAACCTCCATGACAAAAACACTGGCCGCCCGCGCCTGAAATATTGATGGGGGAAGTGTTCTTATTGGGTTAATAATGCAGCAGCCGGATTGGCTCCCGTTTCAGGGAAAGCGAGGGCCAGAATGAATTAATTATTGCGCAACACATTCATTTTTAACGCCCGGTAGTTAAAGAGTGCAATGTGTGGGCTTTCAGACACAAATTTAATTAGACGCTACACAATTAAATATCAGCGATGATTTTACACAGAGTGAGCAGAACTGTGACAGGCAATCTATGTGTCACATCCTGTTATCACAGAGAAAGAGCATAGCTTCCACCTGCAGTAGATAAACATGCATTTAATGTGGCTTGATTAATTTTCCATTTCGTAGATTTTAAGTTACTGTGCGTTGCTGTCTGCATTACAGAGGGGAACACTGAGAGAGTGAACACTGAAGACTCATACGTCTGTATGCTGTGAACATGTGGAGCAATATAAATATATGTTGACCCAGTTTGGCATTAATAACATACAATCGTGCTTCAGAAGTTTCCAGAAAACCTATTTCCCTCCCTTGTCCATGACTAATTTTTCAGCCTCTGTTATCGTGCCCTGAAATTCATAAAACAAGACTAGTATTAAAGAGTGTGGCTGTTCCTTCTGAGTAATCATAGCATTCCTTCAGGCTGTTTTTGTTGTTGTGGAGCAGTGTTCTAGAACTCCACTGCTTTCAGTTACCAGCAGCGACTGTTACATCAGCATTAGAGTGTTCAGTTAAGAACGTTCTAACCACATATCTGTGACCTCACACCTTAAAGGGTCAAGGATGTTTATTGTAGTCAAATGCACACAGCGTATTATCCTCAGGTGTGCGTGGACCTCATTACAGGCAGCACGGAGCAGGTAATGTGAATCCAGACATCCTGTCCAGCTTCCTGTCCGACTTCCTTTCCAGCTTTCTGTCCCACCTTTCTACTGTTTCATCTGCTGTTAGTGCTGCTACGGCTAACTTTTATCAGGCTGGAGCTGAGAATTCATCCTCTGACCCGGGGGTCTAAAACTGCAGTCCTGTGAGCTCACAGTCTCTGCTGGGGGGTCACAGTCTCTGCTGGGGGGTCGCAGTCTCTGCTGGGGGTCGCTGGAGGAACACAGTCTCTGCATTTTTTATTTATTTTTTATTTATGTCCTTTCAATCAGCAATCAATTTTGACCATAGAGACAAGGGGCCAGTTTCACAAACACAGATTTAGTCCTGGACTAAATTGAGTTTTGTGTGGAATTGAACTTAGTCTAGGACTAGGCTTAATCTGTGTCTAAGAACCTGGCCCAAAGTGTAGCCAACCAATGACTTAAATTAAGCACTTAAGTGCATGAGCACCTCAAACACCAGCAGACAGAGCGGCCTGCCAGGATCTGAGTTTGAGATCCCTACTCTGACCCCCCACAGAAACTGAGCTCTTCTTTCTCCTCATCCCTCATCAGTCCCCCCCTCCCCCCTTCATCCCTCCCTGCTCAGGCCTTCACCTCTTCCTTTGATGGAGAGGTTTGCTGACATCTGCAACTGTTCAAAAGATCATTGGACCCTACACACCCACCAGACCCCTCTATGTTCTTTAACCCCTGGCTACTTGACCCCCCTCCCCCTACTGTGTTTGTACTTCCAGGTCGTGTCACCTCTCCTTGTCTGGTGCCCCCGGTGGTGGAATGAGTGTTCCACTGAGGTCAGGACAGCGCAGACTCTGCCCATCTTCTGACCTGGAGGCCCACCGTGGAATGGTTCAGGTTCCCTCCGAATGTGTTATCAGACATTACAGAAACAGTCTCAGCGCAGTTACTATTGCCATGGGAGACTGCAGTACAGTACGTATCGATCACAGGTGTGCCAACAACTGCGAAACTGCATTTTTAAATTAAATATTTAATTATAATTTGAAAAAAAAAGTGTTATTTAGGTTGATTCATTTGAATGAAGTAAAACATTTTCTACTGTGGAAAAATTACAGTATATTTTAGTAATGGTTGTTTTTTGTTTTTTTCCTGCGGTCTTTTTGTGCATCTATACCAAGTGTGCCAATAATAATTCCAATATATCCATCAGTGAGTTTTTCAGAATCTGGAAACTTGCTGAGAAGCAGCCACAAGCAACTGTTAGAATCGTAAAGCATCTCTTTCCTCATTTTCCTCCCAATATTAGAGGCAAAGGAAGGGGATAGGGATGTGTTTTGCATGTTCATACTGAGGTGGAAAATCCGGGTTCAGACAGTAAAAGCCCTCTCCTGAATTTTGTTCCAATCTCCTGGATTTGCTATTTACAATTCTTAAACCAGGGGGTAGAGCTAGTTAGTGAAATCTGCTGGTGGAGTTCATGGGTGGAAGAAACTAATGGCAGGACTTTTATGTCCTGACCTCTGGACTTTCCAGCTCTGTATGCATGTGTCCTTCCCTTGAGGACTTTTTCAGAATCTTACAAAGATTAAATGTGCTTTAATATTGGAAAATATTAAAATATTTAAAAAATGTTAGTTATAAAACAACACTCAGATAAATCATTTATTGTAAAGAGTCTAGATGCAACTGTTCATGTGCCTTGTAGATATGGAAAATGTTCTGTGTTTGAAGATAAACCATTCTTCCAAAATCCCCCCAAGACCTGATTTAGACAAACAAATCTAATTTATTTGTATATCTGATATATGTATCTAAACAATTGCATGCAATTAGATATTTTTAATGCTGATAAAGACCACATTTGTATGTGGTATGGAATTCGATACATATCTGATACAAATCATATACCGTGCATTTCATAAGTATGAAGAAATAAACCATATGTTTGTGAGGATGTTTAAGATGAAAAACCATTTTCACTGAAAGAAAAACATTAGAATACATGAGACTAAATTCTTACTACCAAAAAGTGAAAGAAATCGAGCAGTGATTTTTATTTTCTAATGGATGAGTCATCCATGTTTTTTCAAGGTGATACATACAAAATCTATGTTATGATACTCATAATGAAAACTGTTTACATAAAAAACCATCAAAATATATGCGATAATAGTCACATAGTTGGCAATAGTCAAAGTTAAATGAAATCTCAGAAAATGTGAAGATGCTTACAACAAAAAATTTTGTGTTCAATTTTCATTGAAAAAAACATACATGAAATTACTTTCCTATCACCAGAAAGTCAAAAAATAAATCTGCATAAAATATGAAGCTTCTTTCAGATGAATGAGAAATAATTTGTTCCAAAATATGAAAAAATAAAGGACAGAAAATGTTGAAAAAGATGAATGAAAAATTATGGACATTTTTTTTAAATGTGAGGAAAGAAAGCAAATAAAATGTAAGTTATTTATAATGAGAATTATTTCACACTGAATAAAAACCCAGTAATCCTAAAATATGTGATTAAAAAAAAAAAATTTCATATGGATGCAGACTCTTCTACATTTCAGAAATATTAAATTATAAACTATAAAGGCAGAATGGACTGCTGTAGTGACACTTTCACCAGCATTTGTACTGGAACAGTAACATAGGCACTTGCAGGATCAGGATTTGACTTCATAACCGGCTAAATACAACAGCACTCCAAGCGAAATGAATTCATCTTGCATTAATTTCACATCAAGAACATACTCCTCAGACTCTGTCATATTTGCTGTATGGATGTTACCAATTTGCCCGGTTTAACGATCACAGATTGTCCCTATGTGCTTGTACCATTTGAGTACTACTGCTCCTCCTGGTGTTTTAGTAGACTCTCCTTTCTCAAAAAAAACACAATAC
>NC_049214.1:717500-845000 GCF_013347855.1 Anguilla anguilla | reverse complement strand
GCCAAAGGGCCCTCCTGGCTGGAGGGGCTGCTTTAACCTGCCACAGGTGCCCCTTTTTTATTTTGAGCATATGCCTCCCAAAACGTCTCAGCCCGGTCCTGACCTACAGTACTGAAAGCCTGCTGCTGTAATCATTCCAACCTGCTGTTTATATTGAAATGCACTTGATAAATTAGTCGTGCTATTAATTTTATCAGCTTGACGATGGGATGGCATCGTTTCAATATTCTGGTTCCAATAACAGGTGCCGGAATTTTGGCAAGGAACACGTAAATGCATCTGGAGCTCGTTTTGACAATGAATGAGTGGTTTTAATTGCTCTTTCTCTCTCCCTATTTATAAAAACACTGTTCATCGAGGCCTTTGATGAATCACTACAGACACGATGCTTCGTAAATATGTTCAATTTCTTCATTGCCACATTTTACTGGTCTCCCGTTAGAGAGCTTGATCATTGAAATCCAGTGTAAGCTCCAGACTCTAAGTGGATATGCAGCAATTGCTCAGGTGACTAATACGCTGCAGTAGATTGAATCTATAATTTCTACTCCATTAGAAAACTACATTTATTGACGTGTTAATATTTTATAAAGCAATGATGAATATGTCATCAAAATGAATTTGCTTGCAATAATAGTCTATTGATGTTATTTCATGACATTAAACGATCCTTACATTTTTCATCTCACCATTGGCCAGGCATTTCTGTGCTCTTGTAAAAATCTAAATAATGAATACCTTGTTATTGTTCTTGGAACACTCAAAGGTTGACAGTGTTTTTGTAGACAGAGGTGAACGCAACAAACCTAAAATATTTAAGAGATGTATTCTAAATTGCTGTGATTTCTATATGGTGAAACTAAAACGTATAAAAATACCCTTTAATAAAACCTGAGAATCTGCAGTTTGACCACATGTGAATTGTTTTATTACAGATCTAAAATTGTGGAGTACGGAACTAAACCTTATGGAGGGCACTCCATGTATTGTATCACGACCCCATATGAGAATATGTATTGCCTAGTGACCCTTACAGCATAACGGGATATGTGTTGAGTCATGACTCCCACATCAGGACATGTTTAGTATCAGGACTCTGTAATGGGATATGTATTGTTTTGTGACCCCAATCTCGGGATATGTATTGTATTTACAATCCTCATATTGGGATATGTATTGTATCGCCAGGCACCTTACAATAACCATCCCTACCACATGTGCGCTCATCTGTTTGTCGAGAACACTTTGAAGGATGATTCACCTGACCATATGATGTTGATGCAGGACATCAGGGATTACCTGATCTGGGGAACTGAAAAGGGCAAACAGTAAAACTATAATTTATTGAAATTGTTAGAACTACACACATTCACTCTTTGGACACATATCAGGATATTATTAATCATAAGCGAGAATAAAGTATTTTTCCAATTGTTAAACTGTCCCTGTCCCTTTTAATGCCACGCATAGCTTCCATAAACATACCTAAAGGATCCTGTTTATTTTACCCTCACAGAATCGGTTGTAACATACTCAGATGATTTTGTAAATACACATCTAACTTTTGCATGACCTGTAAATGAATTCTCCGTCTTGTGAAATCTAGACTCACATCAAGGGTTTGAGGTGAGGTAATCGGCGGTCACTTGAGGAAAGATCACATGACAAACACGTATCGCACCCCGGCAGGGGGACAGTGGCTGCCTCGTCCGGTAACGGGACACTCCAAACGAACCGGACGACCGGAAAGCCATCAAATATTTACAGCGAGTGATGTAACAGGCGAAACAAAGCTTAGTCAGCAAGTTCGCTTGAGTAGTCAATCCCTATATATATATGCATACATACAAAGAAACAAACTACTAAAATTATGTCCTTAATGAAGTTTATTGTAAGTCTACTGTGTGTGTGTGTGTGTGTGTGTGTGTCTACGTCAGCAGCCAAAGCTGTTTCTTAATGCCACATACTGTAAGTGCTGTTGCCATGGGAATAGGCATTGTGTAACACACTGTTATTGTTCCTGCATAACTGTTTCCTCATCAGTAATGGGCAGTTTCAGGAAAACAGAGAGTCATAAATTCTCTAACACCAGTACCTGGGATACACACACTATTGCGACCCCTGTATCATGATATTTATCTCACTGTGACTAACTGGTTGTAGGGGAGAGCATGGAAAAAATGAACTGTTTTTGTATTTGGCTTAATTCTGAAAATATTACTGGAGAGAGATTAATCTTTTATTTAAATACAAACAACACATCCCTTGGCTATGATTACCCACCGCAATGAAATTTCTGTGACATAACATTCACTAGCAATCTGACCCAAAATACTGAGAATGAAATGTTACATTTAACCCCGTGGTTGGGGTAAAAACTAACACTGCGCAGGGTACACCTAACAGTCTTAATAGCTTTAAAGGAAGGCCATTTGGATGAAAAAAATGACAATTTTTTTCCCCTTTTTGGACAAAAGACAATAGTCATGTATTTTGTTAATTTTCTAATGAAACACATTTCATGACAAATATCTTAAAAACATTTTTTTACATTTTCACCTTTTTCTCCATGTTTTTTTAAAAAATAAACTTGATTTCTTGTCCATTTAAATCAAAAAATGATATTTCAATTTTTGTTTTGCAGTTTTTTCACTTTTTGAACAAAAGACAAAAGTCTTGTGCATTTTGGTGATTTTCCACTGAAACACATTTTTCATCATAAATATCTTGAAAAACATTTCCATTCACTTATTTTACCCAGATTGTTAAAGAAACTTAATTTCCTGTCTATCTATTTAATTTTTTTCCCACCGAAAAACATTTTTCATCAAAAATGTATTCAATTCAAATTATATTCAAATTTCTGTTAACTTGATTTAGAAATTGATTTAACTTAATTTCCTCAATATCAAGAAACATATTTCTATCCTTAACCCTAGTTGTACCCTACACTAACTGTTGCCCTAACTGTAACACAACTACCTTTGCCCGAATATTAATAAAAAATAAATAAATAAAATATAAGGAAATGGAATTAGAATTTAAAATTAAATTTTTTTAATTTAAATATTATTTGCAAATACTTTTTTTGAATTCACAAACATTCCTGTCTTTACCCTCTGCGTTTACACTCTGTCATTATTATTCACTTACCTTTTATTTGTTTTTTACAACAACAACAAAAGATCTCAAACAAAAATTAGTTTTCAACTTCAGTAAAAACATCACTTTGTTCACATTTCATGTTAAAATACAATACTGCATGTCCATGAAATATCAAATAAGATATTTCAGTCTTTGTTAAGATTTTTCACAGCAGTGATGACTTTTAGCTATATTTTTAGAAAGTAAATTTCTTCAGTTAATTTCCCTTAATTCTTGGCAAAGCCTTCATTTATTAAACGCTCATAAATTAAATCTTGCTTGAATATACCACCCAGGAGGTGCATGCTTGTTACAGTATGGCCTGGGGCCAAAGAACTTGAGTCACATTACTGGAAGAATTCACTGTTCCCAGCAGAACCCTTCATTAGAGATCCATTAACCACTTTGTACCTAAGTGAGCACATCTATTAGCCATTATACGCCATTATCGTTCTCTAACTTTGTAATTAAGTGAAAGAAAAAAATTTGTCATGAAATGTTCGGCAGCATTAAAAATTGGCCCGAATTGAATTGCATTCATCTGAGATACTATCTAGTTAGATAATATCTAGTCTGCAGGTAATCAGAGCACTAATTTAGTCAGGAAAATGGAGAGCATTGTTGGGCTGAATAGTCTGTTCTCGTCATTATGTCATGTAATGTAATGTTATGTAATGTCAAAGTTTGTATTTTTGCGAAAAGTAAAAAAAAAAAGGTTATATTATGACAGTGGGCTGCAGTTGGGCTTGTGAGAGGCAGGAGGCCGATGCAAATAAGACACAGTCTAATGGCTCTCACTGCAGAGCCAGGCATAATTCATTCATTTAAAAAACAGTAAAACAATATTCACAACGTAGGGCCTCATTCACATTCACTTTTTTTGCTCTTAAAAATGTTCCTACAAAAAAAAAAAAAAAAAGATTTATGACACAAAAAACCTTTGTGTTTTTGTGCATATCCCAGGTGTATGAGACGATAAATACTGGCTGTTTGTAAATTTTATACACAATCTTGCTCATGTGATTAGCATAAGGAAACAGCCATGAACAAATACTGATAAGAAAAAAAAAATGTTAACTGTCAAAATGTTCTTGGAAACGTTCTTGCGCACATCTTACACAAATGTGATCGCGCGCACGTTTGGTGAATGAGGCCCATTGCCTCTGTAGGACGGGTCAGACCAGCCTTTCCTGTCTGTGCGTGCTCCTGAGAGAGCCCTTCCACTACTCAAACACACAGCCGTGTTCACCCTGTCCTGGACTCCCCTCATACTCTCTCCACTCTGAGAGCTATTAAATCTGCATCACTAACTATTTATCTCAAGGCCAGATGGGCTAAATGATGAAATACGCAGTTTAAATATCCAGACAAAAAATATAAAAAATAAAAAAATATTCTAACGAACCTACTTGTGTCGTTATGTGCTGTTCTGTGCATGTGATAGCCATATGGTATGATTGCTTCAGCATGGCTTCAGTATCTAGAGGAAATTTATAGCCTTCTAACTTTAGGAATACATTTTAACACAGCCCTTTGAAAATTATGTTTATGTATATTTGTAAATGATGTTTATAATGTCTGTCCTCCTGTGACTGGGCAATTACATTGTGTCCCCTATGAGCCTCTGGTCTTAATCTCTAGAAGCATATATTCCACTATGCTAAAACTTACACTACAAAGGACATTTAATAAAAAGAAAATAAATAATATTTAAAAAAATATTTTCACGGCTGTCCAAGACACTTGCATTATGTATTTAATAAAATTAGCATTTTATTATTTATTGTCTAATGTGACTATCATGTTGTCTGACTTAAAGCTGACCCAGCATCTGTCCCTGCTTTGTTCACAGGGGTGGTGCGCTTGAGTCGTCCATGATGTGGACGGAGAAACATGTGACAGCTTTTACAACATAATATATGTTTAAACATTCAGCTGAAAGACAGCACCCTACTGAACAACCCATATCTCTATTATAAATATAATTTCTGTATGATTCATTTGAAATTAATACAGTTCGAACACCCTAGCATCCTGAATACCAGTACATGATGCTGTTCACACGCGCTGATAATCCCCTAAAGAGCAGAATTATGTGCAGCTGACACTGGGGAATCCCTCTGAAACATGCGGGCCATATTTTAGGTGCCGCTCGCTAGGAGGACGTCCGATTAAATCTGCTGCTGTAATTTTTGACGAGCAGCGTGATTTATTCCGCATAGATAAACGCTCTGGGGAGCTTTTTGCACAGCTTGCATACACCAGCCCCATTCAGTCCTACAACTTCATCTGTCATTCTTTTCTTCTTTTCTCCTGTGCGGTGATAACACCCCCTCCCCCCCCCCGTCCCCCCCCAGCTGCAGCTCCAGGGCGGTGACAGCCCTTGGCACTGTGTTGTGTCAGAGAGACAGGCCCTAACTCCCCTGCAGCAGATCCTGGGACCCAGGGGATCCTCCCCCAGCGAGGCCTGTAACCTGCCGCCCCTCTCTACCTGGCACCAGCGGCCCTGACCTCCTGCTGCTAAATCTGCAGCACACACCTCCTCCTGCTAAATCTACAGCACACACCTCCTCCAGCTAAATCTACAGCACACACCTCCTCCTGCTAAATCTACAGCACACACCTCCTCCTGCTAAATCTACAGCACACACCTCCTCCTGCTAAATCTACAGCACACACCTCCTGCTGCTAAATCTACAGCACACACCTCCTCCTGCTAAATCTACAGCACACACCTCCTCCGGCTAAATCTACAGCACACACCTCCTGCTGCTAAATCTACAGCACACACCTCCTCCTGCTAAATCTACAGCACACACCTCCTCCTGCTAAATCTACAGCACACACCTCCTCCTGCTAAATCTACAGCACACACCTCCTGCTGCTAAATCTACAGCACACACCTCCTCCTGCTAAATCTACAGCACACACCTCCGGCTAAATCTACAGCACACACCTCCTGCTGCTAAATCTACAGCACACACCTCCTCCTGCTAAATCTACAGCACACACCTCCTCCTGCTAAATCTACAGCACACACCTCCTCCTGCTAAATCTGCAGCACACACCTCCTCCTGCTAAATCTACAGCACACACCTCCTCCTGCTAAATCTACAGCACACACCTCCTCCGGCTAAATCTACAGCACGCACCTCCTGCTGCTAAATCTACAGCACACACCTCCTCCTGCTAAATCTACAGCACACCTCCTCCTGCTGCTAAATCTACAGCACACACCTCCTCCTGCTAAATCTACAGCACACACCTCCACCTGCTAAATCTACAGCACACACCTCCTCCTGCTAAATCTGCAGCACACAACTCCTCCTGCTAAATCTACAGCACACACCTCCTCCTGCTAAATCTACAGCACACACCTCCTCCTGCTAAATCTACAGCACACACCTCCTCCTGCTAAATCTACAGCACACACCTCCTCCGGCTAAATCTACAGCACACACCTCCTCCTGCTAAATCTACAGCACACACCTCCTCCTGCTAAATCTACAGCACACACCTCCTCCTGCTAAATCTACAGCACACACCTCCTCCTGCTAAATCTACAGCACACACCTCCTGCTGCTAAATCTGCAGCACACACCTCCTCCTGCTAAATCTACAGCACACACCTCCTCCTGCTAAATCTACAGCGTGGGCCTCACGTGGAAGTGCGTCCTTTCCCCCAGCAGTGTTCAGGAGAACGCAGGGACAGGCAAAAATACCCTCCGGAGTATCTCCACTGTACTAAACCCCTCCCAGGTGAAAGCTCCAGGTTAAATGGTGCAGGTGTACAGTGCTCAGCAGGTGAAAGCACCGGACTGCTCCAGGTGAAATGGTGCAGGTGTGCAGTGCTCAGCAGGTGAAAGCACCAGGCTGATCCAGGTTAAATGGTGCAGGTGTGCAGTGCTCAGCAGGTGAAAGCACCGGGCTGCTCCAGGTGAAATGGTGCAGGTGTGCAGTGCTCAGCAGGTGAAAGTACCAAACTGCTCCAGGTTAAATGGTGCAGGTGTGCAGTGCTCAGCAGGTGAAAGCACCGGGCTGATCCAGGTTAAATGGTGCAGGTGTGCAGTGCTCAGCAGGTGAAAGCACCGGGCTGCTCCAGGTGAAATGGTGCAGGTGTGCAGTGCTCAGCAGGTGAAAGCACCGGACTGATCCAGGTTAAATGGTGCAGGTGTGCAGTGCTCAGCAGGTGAAAGCACCGGGCTGATCCAGGTTAAATGGTGCAGGTGTGCAGTGCTCAGCAGGTGAAAGCACCGGACTGCTCCAGGTTAAATGGTGCAGGTGTGCAGTGCTCAGCAGGTGAAAGCACCGGACTGCCCCAGGTGAAATGGCGCAGGTGTGCAGTGCTCAGCAGGTGGAAAGCAGCCTTTCCTGGGTATGAAATACGCACATGTAAACTCCTGCTTAAAATGCAGTGCTGTTCGCTGGCCCTGCAGAAGTGTGAGTAGAGCTTGGTGATGTAATCAGGGATCTGAAAAACTTTACGAGGGTTTGGGAAAGGGGGGGGGGGTCTTGGTATTCCCACCCATCCCCCCCAAACACACACATTCCAGGATTCCCAGCACTTAATGCTGTTGGGGTTTATAGTTCCCTGACCTGTGTCTCCTTGCATATACATCACTGGCTAAAAGGAGGGTCCTCCAGAGCTTGACCACACACACACACACACACACACACAAAAACACATACACGCACACACACACATGCACACACATACAAACGCATGCACACACACACACACACATACAAACGCATGCACACACACACACACACATACAAACGCATGCACACACAAACACACACACACATACAAACGCATGCACAGACACACACACACACACACATACAAACGCACGCACACACACACACACACACACAGACACACACACATACAAACGCATGCACACATACACACACACACACACATCCAAACACATGCACGGACACACACACACACATACAAACGCATGCACACACACACACACACACACACACACACATCCAAACGCATGCACGGACACACACACACACATGCAAACGCATGCACACACACACACACACACACACACATACAAACGCATGCACGGACACACACACATGCACACACACACACACGCACACCTCCTGTGTGATACCTACATATATCATTGTCTGTGCTTAATGCATACATATGCCATTGCATGCATTTAGTTATTAATGAATTTTTCATTGCCTGTTTTTTGTGATAAATACATATAACATTGTTCATGTTTAGTAATAAATGCGTATAACATTGGACAAGTTTAGTAATAAATGCATACACCGTTGTTTGTGCTTTTAATCTGATGGTAAATAAATGCATGAACCCCCACAAATGTGGGTCTGTACTGTTAACTTGTGGAATATGTGTTGAATCAAGAAGAGCACTTTAAAACCAGAGCATTCTGGTATGGGATTTTTTATTTTTTTCATCTTTTGCAATGCCTAGATAATTTCAAATATATAAACCAGCTAAATAAAGTACAAATAAATCAGTTAAATAAAGTGGTACACGATGCCCGTAAAACGTATTCCAGACAAACGCTTGTTTACACAAGGTAACATCGGTGTGTTCCTCACAGTTGTCGTGGGTTTATCCAAAGTAGTATACAAGGTTTCCATTAAGAGATAAGAGCCGCTTTAGGACATTTCTGAGGTCCTTTCTTAAAAGCACATGCAGAGAAGACCAGGGGAATGTCGAAATCTGCACACGCTATCAGTGGGGAGGTCTGCCTGGGCTGGGCAGGCCTATCACACAAAAACCGAAGACCACAATCGGATGAGGCTTTAACTGTATTTATGATGCAAACATAACACAATATTATGTTGGTAAAAGGTCAATTTCATTATTAATCTTTCAAAATATCCTTGCAAGCATGTTCAGTTTTCAGCATGACTGTTTTACGTCTTTTTTTTATTGTGTTTTCTGTTTGCCCCAGATTTTCGCTGCAGTGAACATTAAATTATAAAGTTTTGGTAAACACAAGGGCCTGTTATTCAATGAACATTTGTCCTCAAATTTGACTTACATGTAAACAAAATTGTTATAATTATTTCTCCACAAACTTAGTGTGCAGAGTTAGTCTCTGTGATCACTTGAGCTCTCCAAACTGTGTTTGTGAAGAGAAAAATAATTTTAAATTTTCACTGTTATTTGAGGACTGGTAAATGGACTGCATTTATATAGCGCTTTTATCCAAAGCGCTTTACAATTGATGCCTCTCATTCACCAGAGCAGTTAGGTGTCTTGCTCAAGGACACTTCGACATGCCCAGGGCGGGGTTTGAACCGGCAACCCTCCGACTGCCAGACAATCGGTCTTACCTCCTGAGCTATGTCGCCCCTGGCGAGTGCAGACTGAAGAACAGCTGAAGTTTTTAAACCGAAACTCGGGCGGGAGGTGCGAGAGCAGCAAAGCCTGTTGCAGGACACTGCTGTTGCGACACGGCAGCAGTAACGCAGTCCAGTGATGACACATTAAAGGGTTCTTGTGGACAATATTGTCCACATTTATGAGAAGCATACCTCACCAGTCCACAAAAGCCACAGGACTGCACAGGCCGAAGAGAACCTCGTGTTTCTCTGTCATTATTTCTCTTTTATGTCTCTGACAGGCACTTAGCAGCCTCAGAGACTTTGGGCCCACCCACAAGGGGGAGGAGTTTGATAGACAACCACTACCTAACGTGATTTAGGAAATATTTGGGGAAGTAAATTAGGAAGCAGGGGTCCATGAGTCTGCCTCATTGTGGCTCCAGGCCTGTGGCTGTGGGAGATGAGTCTCTGGTCCAGGTAAGTGCATGTTTCTGGTGAAGGTGAGTGCTTGTTTCTGGTCCAGGTGAGTGCATGTTTCTGGTCCAGGTGAGTGCATGTTTCTGGTGAAGGTGAGTGCTTGTTTCTGGTCCAGGTGAGTGCATGTTTCTGGTCCAGGTGAGTGCTTGTTTCTGGTCCAGGTGAGTGCATGTTTCTGGTCCAGGTGAGTGCATGTTTACTGGCCCAGGTAAGTACACAGTTTGCAGCTGGGCAGAGTGCATGCTAGTTTCACAGTGCCCTTGTGGTGCCTTAGCCTGTGTGATCAGAAAGCAAAATTATTCCTTTATTTTAATCAATGCATCTCTCTGTTGTCTTGAGCAGATTTTTCTAAACAAAACATTTGCAGCACCATCCCCAGATGTGCATCTGAAATCTGAAACATGACATCACCACTTATTATCAGCCTTTTTCCAATTATTTAACCATCAGAAACAAATGTTCCCTCAAACTTTTGAAAATGGGAAATTCTACAAGGATGACAAAATGTTCCAACCCACAACTGTGATTAATTTCTCAATCACTTGTTCATTCCACATGTCATTTTCACAAAATGCTTTCTGAAGTTGACCCAAAGTTTTCCAGACTGCAAGCTGATTTTTTTCAGTTAGAGGGCTGATTTTCTAGTCTGAAGATAAATGTCCAGTCTTCAGGTAAATGTACCAGTCATCAGGTTAATTCACCCATCTGCATGATGTGATGAGTAAAACAGGGAACCCTCCCAAATCTGGAACATGGACTGAAGTTAAAAGAACTGTTCCAGGCTTCACACAGCACAGTAATCCAGCCAACTCAGTAATCCAGAAATATGACCCTGGAGGCTAATTTACCTGTATGCAAGCTATAGCAACACATGCTGTGTTGCTATAGAGTACTATTAATCAAGGTTACTTTAAAATACACATATATGTAAAAATGTCTATCAAATTCCACACAAAATAATAGTTCTATACTTGCAATTTCTTTAAAAAAGATAACTTTAATAAATATTTTTTATTGTAAAACCCAGAAGTTTTTTTTATTTTATTTTATTTTATTATTTTTAAAAAATAAATTTGTCTCAAACTTTATGGGGCCCAGCTTCTAATTACCTGTTATTCAGGTGAAAGGCAGGCCGGCACACTTTGTGCGATTCACTATTATGAAGGAAATGTGTGCTTCACATTGACATTAAACCCACATCACTTGCACTTTTCTTTCCAAATGACATCATTATTTATAATCAGTTTTTGACAGGCTGGCGTTGACATAAAAGACTCGCCTGAAGACCAGCATGTTTTTTAAATCAGTTTGTAACTAGTTAACACCACTGCATTCCTGGCTTGACTGTAATTGTTTTGGAAGTATAATCCATTTTTACATCAGCTGATTGAGACAGATGGAAAGAAACATTGGCTCGATAGATCCAGTTTAATAGATAAAAATACTACAGGGGCTTAAGGCACAGAGACCGTTCCAGACCGGCCAAATGAACCTGTGGTGTTTAGCCCTTCATGAAACTATCCAGCGTTAAGGCCTCTGCGTTATCTGCCATGACATCATTAACGAGGTGTTCGTAGAGATCCCTGCTTTTGCTCCAGACTGAAGAAAAACTTTCAAAAATCCTTTAATCCGTAATACGAATCATACATAACGCACATTGTGTAATGTATTTCATCATTTCCAAATCTTTTTCAAAGTCCACACACTTACAGATATGGAAAAGACTGCACAGCCTCAGGGAGTCTGAAAGTGTATTTATTTGCTTGTTGAAATATAAAAAAGGTGGAAAACAGGGTTCAGTCAGAGATTTTAAAATGACAGAAGGTGAAAGTATAAAGATCCATAAAAGGAGTGTAAAATGTAGAGAAACAGAAACAAACACAGACCTGTACCATTGTGTCCTTGCTACGTTTACCATACTTTATAAGTTCTGAGCGATATGGCATCATATATTTCATTCAACATTAATTCATTAGATTTTTTCAGTTAACTGCCTTTTTTTTTGCAGTCGGATGTTAATATTTTAGTAAAGGAAGAGCTGAGGTTACTGAAGGTCGCGAGAGGTGTTTGATTTCGGAAAGCAAGAAGGCTCGCAGAATTCCATGGGGTGCCGTTACCTGGTGTAAACTAAGACATCGACTGGCAACAGGACCTCTCCTTTATCTAGAAGGAAGCGGATGGAGAAATGCATCCACACAGCCGGCCTGGCCAAGGCCTTGCCGAAGACCATATCCCTGTCCGGTCGTGTCCTGCCACGGGACAGAAAGCTTCCTCCTTCCACCGGGACGTCAGTAATCGCTCCGATCCCCTCATATCTGCATAAACCAAAAAACAGTCTTTATCAATTGTCGTATTTTATTCATGATATTTACCTCATTTTCATCCATTTTAAAGTAGTTTTCTGAAGTTTTCAACGGTACCAATGGCTTCAATTAGGAATAAGGGTCCGAACTAGGGTTATGGTGAGGGTTAGGGTTAGGAATAGGAAAACGATTAGTCTGAGGGTAAAGGCAAGTTCACGGCTGTGTTCAGCAGCTTGAAGAATGGTTAGGACAAAGGTTTGTTAATGATTTTGAATAAGCCAAATATTTTCTATAGTAGCAAGGGTACCTATGGCCATTAATAAAATGTGCAATATATTCATATTTTTTCACATTAAAAATGTTTTTAAAAGACCTGAAACATATGATTTTCTATTTGTATAATCTAATTCGTAATATTTACCTTGGTTTGTTATCAATTTTAAATGAGATTTCTGAAGTTTTCAAAAATTCCAATGGCTTCAACTAGGGTTAAGGGCCCAAACAAGGGTTAGGGTTAGGGTTAGGGTTAGGAAAACGGCAAGTCTGAGGGTTAGGGTTAGGGTTAGGCATAGGGTTAGGGTTAGGCACAGGGTTAGGGTTAGGGTTAGGCACAGGGTTAGGGTTAGGGTTAGGCACAGGGTTAGGGTTAGGGTTAGGGTTAGGGTTAGGCACAGGGTTAGGGTTAGGGTTAGGGTTAGGGTAAGGGTTACCGTAAGTCTGAGAGTAAAGGCAAGTTCACGGCTGTGTTCAGCAGCTTGAAGAACGGTTAGGACACTGGATTGTTAATCATTTTGAATGAGCCTAATATTTTCTATGGTAGCATGGGTACCTATGGCCATTAATAAAATGTGCAATATATTCATATTTTTTCAAGGAAAAAATGTTTTTAAAAGACCTGAAACAAATGAATTTGTATTTGTATTATTTTATTCGTAATATTTACCGTGTTTTGTTATCAATTTTAAATGGGATTGCTGACGTTTTCAGAGATACCAATGGCTTCAATTTGTGTTAAGGGCCCAAACTAGGGTTAGGGTTAAGAAAACCGTAAGTCTGAGAGTAAAGGCAAGTTCACGGCTGTGTTCAGCAGCTTGAAGAATGGTTAGGAGACAGGTTTGTTAATGATTTTGAATCAGCCAAATTTTTTCTATGGTAGCATGGGTACCTATGGCCATTAATAAAATGTGCAATATATTCATATTTTTTCAAGGAATGAATGTTTTTAAAAGGCCTGAAACACATGAATTTGTATTTGTATTATTTTATTCGTAATATTTAGCTTGTATTGTTATCAATTTTAAATGGGATTTCTGAAGTTTTCAAAGATTCCAATGGCTTCAATTCGGGTTAAGGGCCCAAACTAGGGTTAGGGTTAGGGTTAGGGTTAGGAAAACCGTAAGTCTGAGAGTAAAGGCAAGTTCACGGCTGTGTTCAGCAGCTTGAAGAACGGTTAGGACACTGGATTTTTAATGATTTTGAATGAGCCAAATATTTTCTATGGTAGCATGGGTACCTATGCCCATTTATAAGATGTGCAATATATTCATATATTTTCACATTAAAAATGTTTTTAAAAGACCAGAAACATATGAATTTGTATTTGTATTATTGTATTCCTAATATTTACCTTGTTTTGTCATCAATTTTAAATGGGATTTCTGAAGTTTTCAAAGATACCAATGGCTTCAATTAGGGTTAAGGGCCCAAACTAGGATTAGGGTTAGGGTTAGGGTTAGGGTTAGGGTTAGGGTTAGGGTTAGGAAAACGATAAGTCTGAGGGTAAAGGCAAGTTCACGGCTTTGTTCAGCAGCTTGAAGAATGGTTAGGAAAAAGGATTGTTAATGATTTTGAATGATCAAAATATTTTCTATGGTATTATGAGCACCTATGGCTATTAATAAAATGAGCAATATATTCATATTTTTTCAAGGAAAAAAAGTTTTTAAAAGTCCTGAAAGATTTGATTTTCTATTTGTATTATTTCATTCGTAACATTTACCTTGTGTTGTTATCAATATTAAATGGGATTTCAGAAGTTTTCAAAGATACCAATGGCTTCAAATAGGGCTAAGGGCCCAAACTAGGGTTAGGGTTAGGGTTAGGGTTTGGAAAACCGTAAGTCTGCGGGTAAAGGCAAGTCCACGGCTGTGTTCAGCAGCTCGAGGAATGCTTAGGAAAAAGGATTGTTAATGATTTTGAATGATCCAAATATTTTCTATGGTATATATGGCCATTAATAAAATGTGCAATATATTCATATTTTTTCAAGGAAAAAATGTTTTTAAAAGACCTGAAACAAATGAATTTGTATTTGTATTATTTTATTTGTAATATTTACCGTGTTTTGTTATCAATTTTAAATGGGATTGCTGACGTTTTCATAAATACCAATGGCTTCAATTTGTGTTAAGGGCCCAAACTAGGGTTAGGGTTAAGAAAACCGTAAGTCTGAGAGTAAAGGCAAGTTCACGGCTGTGTTCAGCAGCTTGAAGAATGGTTAGGAGACAGGTTTGTTAATGATTTTGAATCAGCCAAATTTTTTCTATGGTAGCATGGGTACCTATGGCCATTAATAAAATGTGCAATATATTCATATTTTTTCAAGGAATGAATGTTTTTAAAAGGCCTGAAACACATGAATTTGTATTTGTATTATTTTATTCGTAATATTTAGCTTGTATTGTTATCTATTTTAAATGGGATTTCTGAAGTTTTCAAAGATTCCAATGGCTTCAATTCGGGTTAAGGGCCCAAACTAGGGTTAGGGTTAGGGTTAGGGTTAGGAAAACCGTAAGTCTGAGAGTAAAGGCAAGTTCACGGCTGTGTTCAGCAGCTTGAAGAATGGTTAGGAGACAGGTTTGTTAATGATTTTGAATCAGCCAAATTTTTTCTATGGTAGCATGGGTACCTATGGCCATTAATAAAATGTGCAATATATTCATATTTTTTCAAGGAATGAATGTTTTTAAAAGGCCTGAAACACATGAATTTGTATTTGTATTATTTTATTCGTAATATTTAGCTTGTATTGTTATCAATTTTAAATGGGATTTCTGAAGTTTTCAAAGATTCCAATGGCTTCAATTCGGGTTAAGGGCCCAAACTAGGGTTAGGGTTAGGGTTAGGGTTAGGAAAACCGTAAGTCTGAGAGTAAAGGCAAGTTCACGGCTGTGTTCAGCAGCTTGAAGAACGGTTAGGACACTGGATTTTTAATGATTTTGAATGAGCCAAATATTTTCTATGGTAGCATGGGTACCTATGCCCATTTATAAGATGTGCAATATATTCATATATTTTCACATTAAAAATGTTTTTAAAAGACCAGAAACATATGAATTTGTATTTGTATTATTGTATTCCTAATATTTACCTTGTTTTGTCATCAATTTTAAATGGGATTTCTGAAGTTTTCCAAGCTACCAATGGCTTCAATTAGGGTTAAGGGCCCAAACTAGGGTTAGGGTTAGGGTTAGGGTTAGGGTTAGGGTTAGGGTTAGGGTTAGGAAAACGGTAAGTCTGAGGGTAAAGGCAAGTTGACGGCTGTGTTCAGCAGCTTGAAGAATGGTTAGGACACTGGTTTGTTAATGATTTTGAATGATCAAAATATTTTCTATGGTATTATGAGCACCTATGGCTATTAATAAAATGAGCAATATATTCATATTTTTTCAAGGAAAAAAAGTTTTTAAAAGTCCTGAAAGATTTGATTTTCTATTTGTATTATTTCATTCGTAACATTTACCTTGTGTTGTTATCAATATTAAATGGGATTTCAGAAGTTTTCAAAGATACCAATGGCTTCAAATAGGGCTAAGGGCCCAAACTAGGGTTAGGGTTAGGGTTAGGGTTTGGAAAACCGTAAGTCTGCGGGTAAAGGCAAGTCCACGGCTGTGTTCAGCAGCTCGAGGAATGCTTAGGAAAAAGGATTGTTAATGATTTTGAATGATCCAAATATTTTCTATGGTATATATGGCCATTAATAAAATGTGCAATATATTCATATTTTTTCAAGGAAAAAATGTTTTTAAAAGACCTGAAACAAATGAATTTGTATTTGTATTATTTTATTTGTAATATTTACCGTGTTTTGTTATCAATTTTAAATGGGATTGCTGACGTTTTCATAAATACCAATGGCTTCAATTTGTGTTAAGGGCCCAAACTAGGGTTAGGGTTAAGAAAACCGTAAGTCTGAGAGTAAAGGCAAGTTCACGGCTGTGTTCAGCAGCTTGAAGAATGGTTAGGAGACAGGTTTGTTAATGATTTTGAATCAGCCAAATTTTTTCTATGGTAGCATGGGTACCTATGGCCATTAATAAAATGTGCAATATATTCATATTTTTTCAAGGAATGAATGTTTTTAAAAGGCCTGAAACACATGAATTTGTATTTGTATTATTTTATTCGTAATATTTAGCTTGTATTGTTATCAATTTTAAATGGGATTTCTGAAGTTTTCAAAGATTCCAATGGCTTCAATTCGGGTTAAGGGCCCAAACTAGGGTTAGGGTTAGGGTTAGGGTTAGGAAAACCGTAAGTCTGAGAGTAAAGGCAAGTTCACGGCTGTGTTCAGCAGCTTGAAGAACGGTTAGGACACTGGATTTTTAATGATTTTGAATGAGCCAAATATTTTCTATGGTAGCATGGGTACCTATGCCCATTTATAAGAAGTGCAATATATTCATATATTTTCACATTAAAAATGTTTTTAAAAGACCAGAAACATATGAATTTGTATTTGTATTATTGTATTCCTAATATTTACCTTGTTTTGTCATCAATTTTAAATGGGATTTCTGAAGTTTTCAAAGATACCAATGGCTTCAATTAGGGTTAAGGGCCCAAACTAGGATTAGGGTTAGGGTTAGGGTTAGGGTTAGGGTTAGGAAAACGATAAGTCTGAGGGTAAAGGCAAGTTCACGGCTTTGTTCAGCAGCTTGAAGAATGGTTAGGAAAAAGGATTGTTAATGATTTTGAATGATCAAAATATTTTCTATGGTATTATGAGCACCTATGGCTATTAATAAAATGAGCAATATATTCATATTTTTTCAAGGAAAAAAAGTTTTTAAAAGTCCTGAAAGATTTGATTTTCTATTTGTATTATTTCATTCGTAACATTTACCTTGTGTTGTTATCAATATTAAATGGGATTTCAGAAGTTTTCAAAGATACCAATGGCTTCAAATAGGGCTAAGGGCCCAAACTAGGGTTAGGGTTAGGGTTAGGGTTTGGAAAACCGTAAGTCTGCGTGTAAAGGCAAGTCCACGGCTGTGTTCAGCAGCTCGAGGAATGCTTAGGAAAAAGGATTGTTAATGATTTTGAATGATCCAAATATTTTCTATGGTATATATGGCCATTAATAAAATGTGCAATATATTCATATTTTTTCAAGGAAAAAATGTTTTTAAAAGACCTGAAAGAAATGAATTTGTATTTGTATTATTTTATTTGTAATATTTACCGTGTTTTGTTATCAATTTTAAATGGGATTGCTGACGTTTTCATAAATACCAATGGCTTCAATTTGTGTTAAGGGCCCAAACTAGGGTTAGGGTTAAGAAAACCGTAAGTCTGAGAGTAAAGTCAAGTTCACGGCTGTGTTCAGCAGCTTGAAGAATGGTTAGGAGACAGGTTTGTTAATGATTTTGAATGAGCCATATTTTTTCTATGGTAGCATGGGTACCTATGGCCATTAATAAAATGTGCAATATATTCATATTTTTTCAAGGAATGAATGTTTTTAAAAGGCCTGAAACACATGAATTTGTATTTGTATTATTTTATTCGTAATATTTAGCTTGTATTGTTATCAATTTTAAATGGGATTTCTGAAGTTTTCAAAGATTCCAATGGCTTCAATTCGGGTTAAGGGCCCAAACTAGGGTTAGGGTTAGGGTTAGGGTTAGGAAAACCGTAAGTCTGAGAGTAAAGGCAAGTTCACGGCTGTGTTCAGCAGCTTGAAGAACGGTTAGGACACTGGATTTTTAATGATTTTGAATGAGCCAAATATTTTCTATGGTAGCATGGGTACCTATGCCCATTTATAAGATGTGCAATATATTCATATATTTTCACATTAAAAATGTTTTTAAAAGACCAGAAACATATGAATTTGTATTTGTATTATTGTATTCCTAATATTTACCTTGTTTTGTCATCAATTTTAAATGGGATTTCTGAAGTTTTCAAAGATACCAATGGCTTCAATTAGGGTTAAGGGCCCAAACTAGGATTAGGGTTAGGGTTAGGGTTAGGGTTAGGGTTAGGGTTAGGGTTAGGAAAACGATAAGTCTGAGGGTAAAGGCAAGTTCACGGCTTTGTTCAGCAGCTTGAAGAATGGTTAGGAAAAAGGATTGTTAATGATTTTGAATGATCAAAATATTTTCTATGGTATTATGAGCACCTATGGCTATTAATAAAATGAGCAATATATTCATATTTTTTCAAGGAAAAAAAGTTTTTAAAAGTCCTGAAAGATTTGATTTTCTATTTGTATTATTTCATTCGTAACATTTACCTTGTGTTGTTATCAATATTAAATGGGATTTCAGAAGTTTTCAAAGATACCAATGGCTTCAAATAGGGCTAAGGGCCCAAACTAGGGTTAGGGTTAGGGTTAGGGTTAGGAAAACGATAAGTCTGCGGGTAAAGGCAAGTCCACGGCTGTGTTCAGCAGCTCGAGGAATGCTTAGGAAAAAGGATTGTTAATGATTTTGAATGATCCAAATATTTTCTATGGTATATGGCCATTAATAAAATGTGCAATATATTCATATTTTTTCAAGGAAAAAATGTTTTTAAAAGACCTGAAACAAATGAATTTGTATTTGTATTATTTTATTCGTAATATTTACCGTGTTTTGTTATCAATTTTAAATGGGATTGCTGACGTTTTCATAGATACCAATGGCTTCAATTTGTGTTAAGGGCCCAAACTAGGGTTAGGGTTAAGAAAACCGTAAGTCTGAGAGTAAAGGCAAGTTCACGGCTGTGTTCAGCAGCTTGAAGAATGGTTAGGAGACAGGTTTGTTAATGATTTTGAATCAGCCAAATTTTTTCTATGGTAGCATGGGTACCTATGGCCATTAATAAAATGTGCAATATATTCATATTTTTTCAAGGAATGAATGTTTTTAAAAGGCCTGAAACACATGAATTTGTATTTGTATTATTTTATTCGTAATATTTAGCTTGTATTGTTATCAATTTTAAATGGGATTTCTGAAGTTTTCAAAGATTCCAATGGCTTCAATTCGGGTTAAGGGCCCAAACTAGGGTTAGGGTTAGGGTTAGGGTTAGGAAAACCGTAAGTCTGAGAGTAAAGGCAAGTTCACGGCTGTGTTCAGCAGCTTGAAGAACGGTTAGGACACTGGATTTTTAATGATTTTGAATGAGCCAAATATTTTCTATGGTAGCATGGGTACCTATGCCCATTTATAAGATGTGCAATATATTCATATATTTTCACATTAAAAATGTTTTTAAAAGACCAGAAACATATGAATTTGTATTTGTATTATTGTATTCCTAATATTTACCTTGTTTTGTCATCAATTTTAAATGGGATTTCTGAAGTTTTCAAAGATACCAATGGCTTCAATTAGGGTTAAGGGCCCAAACTAGGATTAGGGTTAGGGTTAGGGTTAGGGTTAGGGTTAGGAAAACGATAAGTCTGAGGGTAAAGGCAAGTTCACGGCTTTGTTCAGCAGCTTGAAGAATGGTTAGGAAAAAGGATTGTTAATGATTTTGAATGATCAAAATATTTTCTATGGTATTATGAGCACCTATGGCTATTAATAAAATGAGCAATATATTCATATTTTTTCAAGGAAAAAAAGTTTTTAAAAGTCCTGAAAGATTTGATTTTCTATTTGTATTATTTCATTCGTAACATTTACCTTGTGTTGTTATCAATATTAAATGGGATTTCAGAAGTTTTCAAAGATACCAATGGCTTCAAATAGGGCTAAGGGCCCAAACTAGGGTTAGGGTTAGGGTTAGGGTTTGGAAAACCGTAAGTCTGCGGGTAAAGGCAAGTCCACGGCTGTGTTCAGCAGCTCGAGGAATGCTTAGGAAAAAGGATTGTTAATGATTTTGAATGATCCAAATATTTTCTATGGTATATATGGCCATTAATAAAATGTGCAATATATTCATATTTTTTCAAGGAAAAAATGTTTTTAAAAGACCTGAAACAAATGAATTTGTATTTGTATTATTTTATTTGTAATATTTACCGTGTTTTGTTATCAATTTTAAATGGGATTGCTGACGTTTTCATAAATACCAATGGCTTCAATTTGTGTTAAGGGCCCAAACTAGGGTTAGGGTTAAGAAAACCGTAAGTCTGAGAGTAAAGGCAAGTTCACGGCTGTGTTCAGCAGCTTGAATAATGGTTAGGAGACAGGTTTGTTAATGATTTTGAATCAGCCAAATTTTTTCTATGGTAGCATGGGTACCTATGGCCATTAATAAAATGTGCAATATATTCATATTTTTTCAAGGAATGAATGTTTTTAAAAGGCCTGAAACACATGAATTTGTATTTGTATTATTTTATTCGTAATATTTAGCTTGTATTGTTATCAATTTTAAATGGGATTTCTGAAGTTTTCAAAGATTCCAATGGCTTCAATTCGGGTTAAGGGCCCAAACTAGGGTTAGGGTTAGGGTTAGGGTTAGGAAAACCGTAAGTCTGAGAGTAAAGGCAAGTTCACGGCTGTGTTCAGCAGCTTGAAGAACGGTTAGGACACAAGATTGTTAATGATTTTGAATGAGCCAAATATTTTCTATGGTAGCATGGGTACCTATGGCCATTTATAAGATGTGCAATATATTTGTATTTTTTCAAAGAAAAAATATTTTTTGAAAAGACCAGAAACATTATTTTTCATTTGTATTATCTTATTTGTGATATTTACTTTGTTTATTTATCAATTTTAAATGGGATTTCTGAAGTGTTCAAAGGTTCTAATGGCTTCAATTATGGTTCAGGGCCCAAACTAGGGTTAGGGTTAGGGTTAGGGTTAGGAAAACGATAAGTCAGAGGGTAAAGGCAAATTAACGGCTGTGTTCAGCATCTCGAAGAATGCTTAGGAAAAAGGATTGTTAATGATTTTGAATGATCCAAATATTTTCTATGGTATATGGCCATTAATAAAATGTGCAATATATTCATATTTTTTCAAGGAAAAAATGTTTTTAAAAGACCTGAAACAAATGAATTTGTATTTGTATTATTTTATTCGTAATATTTACCGTGTTTTGTTATCAATTTTAAATGGGATTGCTGACGTTTTCATAGATACCAATGGTTTCAATTTGTGTTAAGGGCCCAAACTAGGGTTAGGGTTAAGAAAACCGTAAGTCTGAGAGTAAAGGCAAGTTCACGGCTGTGTTCAGCAGCTTGAAGAACGGTTAGGAGACAGGTTTGTTAATGATTTTGAATCAGCCAAATTTTTTCTATGGTAGCATGGGTACCTATGGCCATTAATAAAATGTGCAATATATTCATTTTTTTTCAAGGAATGAATGTTTTTAAAAGACCTGAAACATATGATTTTTTCTTTGTATTATTTAATTCGTAATATTTACCGTGTTTTGTTATCAATTTTAAATGGGATTTCTGAAATTTTCAAAGATTCCAATGGCTTCAACTAGGGTTAAGGGCCCAAACTAGGGTTAGGGTTAGGAAAACCGTAAGTCTGAGTGTAAAGGCAACTCCACGGCTGTGTTCAGCAGCTTGAAGAACGGTTAGGAGACAAGATTGTTAATGATTTTGAATGAGCCAAATATTTTCTATGGTAGCATGGGTACCTATGGCCATTAATAAAATGTGCAATATATTCATATTTTTTCAAGGAATAAATGTTTTTAAAAGGCCTGAAACACATGAATTTGTATTATTTTATTCATAATATTTACCTTGTATTGTTATCAATTTTAAATGGGATTTCTGAAGTTTTCAAAGATTCCAATGGCTTCAAATAGGGTTAAGGGCCCAAATTAGGGTTAGGGTTAGGGTTATGAATTCAGTTTTGTTTATGATTTTGAATGAGCCAAATGTTTTCTACTGTATCATTGAAGTGCTCTCAGCAGCCTGCCTCTCCACTCTTCTAATGCTCATTAATATCTAGAAGGTAAAAGCTCCGCTTTTTATTGTTTTTTTGTTACCCTCATTTTCTCCCAGTTTGTAACAGGCACATTATGAGGTCATCACTTCACCAAGGTCAGTATTCCAGAAAGGCCCGAACCTGGACTGAAGTCCCATTCAAAAATTCTCTGCAGAATTTCAGCAAATTTGCAGAATGAACAAAAATTCCCAAACTGGTACATTTGTAAAGCCAACACAGACATTCCTGAGATGATTCAGAGTCGCAACTTCAGGGGGGTGGGAGGGGGAGGGGGGTGTCTTTTGTAAATGATAAATGCAAGTCTTGAAAAAATGTTAAGCATTGTGTGTGTGTGTGTGTGCGTGTGTGTGTGTGCATGCATTTATGACAAACCTCTGCCTTTGGTTATGCTATTTACAAGACTAAAAAAAAGTAACAGCCTTCATTATATGACTCATGCTGTGTAACAGGGTGGCCATCCGCATAGCATCATGCGGGATGTAGTACAATGAAGCCGAGCCCTTGGGCTGACTGGGTAAGACAGACTCATTCCTGTACCTGTACAGTGAAATGACCATTACTGACTCATGACTAATGTATGTTTACATTTATAGCTCTATAAATAAATGTACTATAAATGCAATATAAAATGTATATGAGTAAAGTCACATGTCTGTCAGAATGTTGGTTGCTTTTGAAAAATGAATTTCCACAAAAAATGATCCGCATTTCAATTTTGCTGTTTATTTTATTACCCAAACTTCAGGATATGGTGCTACTTTTTTAAAAGAAATGAAAGAAATATTTGATTGTAAATCTAAAGAATAAATGGGTTGAAAAGGATAAGGATGAGGTGTCATTTTCTCCACGGAAACAGGATCATGACAGCAACAGTATCTCGGGGCAGGAAACCTGAGGATCCCACGTTGATACCTGATCTCCACTCTGCAGAGGGGAGCCAGGTGGATAGATCATCCAGGTGTCAGAGGTAAAGCGCTCCCTCCGCAGCACCTGTGTCCTTCCTCCACCCTCCACCAAGGCACAAATTCAGAGCGAACGGCAACCTTCGGTTTTATTTCCGCAGAAACCCACAGCCTGCAGGCTGTCCCAGAATGTCCTTTCCCAGAATCCCCGGAGTGACGGCTGCGCATGCCATTCTCAGATGATCCAGCCTCTGATGATGTCACAGGACATGGGGACCAATGAAAACGCGTGGTTTGGACACACCGAGGGCCCACAGAGCCAGCGGCTCCCGCAGGCTCGCGCTATGAATGCTGGGTAAATTCAGCGGCAGACTGTCCCCCTTCTTTTCTAACCTCAGAGGGGGCCAGGCTAGGTGGCCCATGAGGAGCATGTGTTCCCCATTCTGTCGTCCCACGGGGAACGACGTGTGCTCAAACAAACAGCCCCGCCTGACCAAGATGCGCAGATTCCGCTGTTCCTTCTCTTTCCCAGTGAGGGTGGAGGCAGGAGAGGCCCAGGAGAGGCCTCGGGTCTTCTGGAAAACAGAGAGCGGAGTGAGTGAAGATGAAACAGGAAGACAGCCAGACCACAACAGAGCAGCCCTCTGTCTCTGCGTTGCCTAGCGACCGCGGCCTTCCATGCCCCGTTAGGGCCAAGAGCAATGAGGAGGAAGAGGAGGAGGAGGATGAGGAGGAGGGAGTTGTTTTGACATGTGACGTGCTTCTGTTCTCTAGAAACTTTAAAGGAAACCAGCCATGTTAGCAATAATGTTAGAACTCTGACATTTGTATGATTTCCCCCCCTTGCTTTAATGGCAAATTTGCAGACAAACAAAGCCCCCCGTGCACTCCTCATAACTACACACTTAAATATCCACAGTATAAATACTGTTTCTTTTCCTCATTGTAGAATTTGCCAGCAGCTCTCTGATGCCTGGATGAAGCACTATCCTTCGCCAGATGTCTTATAAAGACAGACGCATGTCCAGGGTGCTCTCCTCTGCTGCGGCCTTCTCCTGGCTTCGGGGTTGTCGATGCTGCATGGGCTACAGCCCACTGACCTCACGCTGAGGACCTGGACTTGGGTCACTCTCAGTCTGGCACCTGTGCGTCAACCCAGCGGCCTTGGGTGGCCCAACCAGGAGCTTTCAGAACTCCTGAGGACATCAACCCTCGGAAGGGCATGGAGCATATCACAGCATAGACCAGGGGTCTCGAAGTCCAGTCCTGGAGGGCCGCAGTCTCTGCTGTTTTTTGCCAGTTCAATTTCAAACAGCAGCCAAATTAGGCCTTGGGAACAAGGTGTGCAGACTCTTTAGCCAGTCGCTGGCTTAATTTAAGTACTTAAGTGCAGGAACACGTGAAAAAACACAACAGACACTGCAGCCCTCCATGATTCCACTAAGTATCATGTTTCAGATGTGGCAAAATGTCCCTGGTACGGTTTTCGTATTTAGCATTTTTATTTAAAATAAATAGTAAATAAATAAATATACAGTATTATATTTGTGTATATGTGTATGTGTATATAATATACAATACACACACACACAGTAACTGATGGGGTGAATGAATGGTTGGAGTTACAGGTAGGGACACGTGGCCTCAGTGCGTTTTAGGTGCTTTTTTAACGGTGTTCAGACTGCGGCTCCCCTCTCCAGCTCTTATTGGATCCAGGACCACGAGGCTCATAATGAGAAGCAGGTACCCTGAGGGCTGAGTGTGCCAAACGCCAGCCAGAGGGAGAGCTGGGCTTTATCTGAACCTGAGAACAGGCATCCGACCAATCAGAGAACTCAGAACATGAGAACAGGCATCCCACCAATCAGAGAACTCAAAACATGAGAACAGGCATCCCACCAATCAGAGAGCTCAGAACCTGAGAACAGGCATCCCACCAATCAGAGAACTCAGAACATGAGAACAAACAGCCTACCAAGGTTGCTCTGTAGGTTTTCACTCCAACCCTAACAAAGCCCACATCCTTCAACAGCTAGAGCAGGGCTGCCCAACCCTGTTTCTGGAGATCTACCGCCCTGAATGTTTTCACTCTAACCCTAATCTAATAAACCTGATTCTGCTAATTAGCAGCTCAATGAGATCTCTAGCTGGTCTATAGCTTAATAACGTAGGGTATATACATGAACATCATTAAGAAGGACACCCAATATTTTCAAACATTTAACTCAGTATTATTCACTTTCAAATGGCAGTTTTGTTCCATTCGGCACTGCTGTTCGAGCTAAATCCTGCCTTCTGAGCTCACTTCCTCTAAATCCCGCCTTCTGAGCTCACTTCCTCTAACTCCTACCTTCTGAGCTCACTTCCTCTAAATCCTGTCTTCGGAGCTCACTTTCTCTAAATCATTCCTTCTGAGCTCACGTCCTCTAAATCCCACCTTCTGAGCTCACTTCCTCTAAATCCTGCTTTCCAAGCTCACTTCCTCTAAATCCCGCCTCCTGAGCTCACTTCCTCTAAATCCCACCTTCTGAGCTCACTTCCTCTAAATCCTGCTTTCCAAGCTCACTTCCTCTAAATCCCGCCTCCTGAGCTCACTTCCTCTAAATCCTGCCTTCTGAGATCCCTTCCTCTAAATCCCGCCTTCTGAGCTCACTTCCTCTAAATCCTGCTTTCCAAGCTCACTTCCTCTAAATCCTGCCTTCTGAGCTCACTTCCTCTAAATCCTGCTTTCCAAGCTCACTTCCTCTAAATCCTGCCTTCTGAGCTCCCTTCCTCTAAATCCCGCCTCCTGAGCTCACTTCCTCTAAATCCCGCCTTCTGAGCTCACTTCCTCTAAATCCTGCTTTCCAAGCTCACTTCCTCTAAATCCTGCTTTCCAAGCTCACTTCCTCTAAATCCCGCCTTCTGAGCTCACTTCCTCTAAATCCTGCTTTCCAAGCTCACTTCCTCTAAATCCTGCTTTCCAAGCTCACTTCCTCTAAATCCTGCCTTCTGAGCTCCCTTCCTCTAAATCCCGCCTCCTGAGCTCACTTCCTCTAAATCCCGCCTTCTGAGCTCACTTCCTCTAAATCCTGCTTTCCAAGCTCACTTCCTCTAAATCCCGCCTTCTGAGCTCACTTCCTCTAAATCCTGCTTTCCAAGCTCACTTCCTCTAAATCCTGCTTTCCAAGCTCACTTCCTCTAAATCCCGCCTTCTGAGCTCACTTCCTCTAAATCCTGCTTTCCAAGCTCACTTCCTCTAAATCCTGCTTTCCAAGCTCACTTCCTCTAACTCCTCCTTTACAAGCTCACTTCCTCTAAATCCCGCCTTCTGAGCTCACTTCCTCTAAATCCTGCTTTCCAAGCTCACTTCCTCTAAATCCTGCTTTCCAAGCTCACTTCCTCTAAATCCTGCTTTCCAAGCTCACTTCCTCTAACTCCTCCTTTACAAGCTCACTTCCTCTAAATCCTGCTTTCCAAGCTCACTTCCTCTAACTCCTCCTTTACAAGCTCACTTCCTCTAAATCCTGTTGCGCACGATCGAATGGATTTAGAGACGTGAGAGTCTCTGCATTCACTGAGAGCCAAGCAAGACTAGAGGAGGTCTGTTCACCATAAAAACAGGCCTGCTGTAACACAGGCACATATCAGTATTTCTTTACTCCTTCAGTACCTTTGGTGCCACTACCAATCTTTGCTGGCTACAGTATTAGTGCTAGACGTAAACACCATGTAGATAGTAATTGCAAAACTACATTCTGGCAGTGCTGTTATTATTTATGGCTGGTATTACTCTGATGGGGAAATCTGCTTTGAGTTATTACTGCTGTTGTCATCCCTGCTGTAATTACAACCTCAGACATGAGCACAATGTGTTAGCTTGGGTTTGTAATTAAGAGGTCTCAATTAAAACCAGTCTCCAGAGAGGGAGGGTGAGGGGAAAGCCAAGCTGTACAGCAGCATTAATCTGCCTCTAATTGCTTTCAGATTGCCGTGGAAAGGATCATATTAATAACACTGAACAGAGAGGTGATCCCATGGGGAATTAGAGAGTGAGAGAATATAAATAAAACAATGCATATAAAACAATCTGCTGTGGCATGGATTAAATCTGCTCTATTTGTCAGAAAGGGCTGAAAGTGTTCTCTTAGCTTTAGCATGCACTGAATGTGTTCTCTTAGCTTTAGCATGCGCTGAATGAGGTATATTAGCTTTAGCATGCGCTGAAAGTGTTCTCTTAGCTTTAGCATGCGCTGAATGTGTTCTCTTAGCTTTAGCATGCGCTGAATGAGGTATATTAGCTTTAGCATGCGCTGAATGTGTTCTCTTAGCTTTAGCATGCGCTGAATGTGTTCTCTTAGCTTTAGCATGCGCTGAATGTGTTCTCTTAGCTTTAGCATGTGCTGAATGAGGTATATTAGCTTCAGCATGCGCTGAATGTGTTCTCTTAGCTTTAGCATGTGCTGAAAGTGTTCTCTTAGCTTTAGCATGCGCTCAATGTGTTCTCTTAGCTTTAGCATGCGCTGAATGAGGTATATTAGCTTTAGCATGCGCTGAATGTGTTCTCTTAGCTTTAGCATGTGCTGAATGAGGTATATTAGCTTTAGCATGCGCTCAATGTGTTCTCTTAGCTTTAGAATGTTCTGAATGTGGTATATTAACTTTAGCATGTGCCAAATGTGTTGTATTAGCTGTAGATGCACAAGTTAGTTATATTTTTCACATTAACATTTGACCAGATGACCTCAGTTAAATGTAGTTAAATATAAAATGGATACCCATATCCCCGTATTACTTACATACTGCAGTTCCAAAAAAAGAGTCATTCTTCTGCATTTCCCCTTACCATTTCAACTCAGAGTTACATAATTCTATTTTAATCTTATTACTTTCTTTTTTATTACAGTGGGTGGTCTAAATCTCTTGAAGATTTTGACATGTAGGCCAAACAGAATTTCTTTGGGTTACAAATGTGTACCTCCTGAGTGTAACCAAGCGGTAACCGTATCTAGGGCAACATGGAAGGAAGGACTGCAAAACACTGAAAATGCAGGGGGGAGGGGCCTCAATAGAAGCCTAACACAGCAGCCAATCAGGAGGGCGTTAGGTTACCCTGTCAAAATGGATAAGGGGTTTGCTCTAAAATGGCAGCCTTGATTGCTGGCACTGATTTTGTATTTAGCTTGTGTGCCATTGAATATTTCCCAGGCAAGTTCACAACTTGATGTCAGTGTGATATTTTAGTACACTGTATGTTCATACATTCAGAATAACAGTCGCAATAATAACAAGACATTTATGCGTATAGCAACATGTACAAAGACTTTTGGATCAGCATTCTTCACAGTGTGAATGAAATTAAAATAGAATGTTCAAAATACAACATAATGGAAGTAAAAATAAAAGCAAGAAAAAAAATAGAAAAACGTAATTCAAAAAATGAAGAAAACTTTGCTAATCATGAGCGAGCTTCAGCTAAGCTACAGTTAGTGAAACTGTTAAGGCTTGGATAAATATCACTGAAGAGATGAGGAAGCTATTAGGATAATCAAATGTCTTTTTTTCATACTTTTCATTTTATATATTGTATTGTCTCTTCTATCGGACATATTTGACAGCCCAGTGATGCCAATATATTCAATAAAAATTTGTTCACAAAAAATGAGAACATGAACCATTAGAACAAACTCAGAATAAAACAGTTATGAACAGAGCCACACATCTGGACATGATGGTGTGATAGAATAACTACCCAAACTATACAAAAATACAGTTACATCCAGTTACATAAATACCCACACATCAGAATACAGAATACAGTTCTGTTCGACCACATCTGAAAAATCCTTCACATTTTTATTCACATTATTTTGACTTTAGTCAAAAATGGATCATTCCAGAATCATTCTATATGACTGAACGAAACATGCTCTACCTTACAGAGTATTCACATAACTGCTCAGCATTCATTATGTTATGCACTGTTGCATCAATGGCAGTATAGCTGTGTATGAGTCAATTCATACATTATACAAATAAAATGTATTATTATTATTATTATTATTTTTATTTAAAGATTCTTTAGAAGAAGGTTATTGATGTTTCCATTAAAGTTGCGTGATAGATTTAGTTATGTCCAAAAGCACAGAAACCATGTTCAACGCCCTCTTAAGCAGTGTAATGGGACACCAATGTTCTCACTGTGAAAAGGGGGTGGGGGGGACGGCCAGAGAAACACGATTAAAGGTGAAACACAGATTAACTTTTCAGAAAAATACCTGCCTGAATGATGGCAGAATAGTGCTGTTTTTTCTCAATTTTGTTCCCACCTTTTCTTCCACATTGTTGCTGCGTTGTAATCTCGTGAAAACTCTGAGGGATTACGTTTTTTTTGTTTGCGATCTCTCTTAATCCAACAACAAGCAGCTACTGTACCTGCTCATTACACACATTGCATGGTTAGACACTGTATTCTGATACACACATTCTCAAGAGGGTTAGAAATGTTGGGAAATGCATAATAGAAATTCCACAGAAACTGCAGGTGGAACAAAGTCTCTGTACTTTCTCATGAATGTGAGCCATTAATTCCCATGTAACCCTTGTAAAAGTATAAAGGAGTTTAGCCAGCAAAAAATGTCAAACCAAATGCCTCAACACATCAAAAAGAAAAAGGTGTTTTCGAGACCGCAAACAAATGACTAAAGTGTACTATTGACACTTTGCCAAAAAAGGGAGTTTATAGATAAAGAAGTTTAATCAGATTCAGTTGGGTATAGTGCCAGGGAAAGGAGTGCCTCTCATTTATATAATTAAGGAAAGAAGTTTAGCAGCCAGATTTAAAAGACTAGGACGTCTGCTCTGTTGAGCCTGGCCATGAGCTAGCATAGCTCTCCCTGCACTGTTGTGAGGTGCATTTTATTTAGTCTCCTTTTTCAGAATAAAACATCTGGCAAATTTGCTGTGGAATCCACATCTGCTTGTGTGTCATGCTGAATTACTGCACACATCATCCGCACCATGTCCTGTTGCTGGGTTACATATGGTGGAGAACGCCGGCAGCAAGCCCAGGTAAAGATGGAGGTGCTGCAACAGCTGGTACAGGTGACATCACAGGTGAACATCATGCAGCGTCAGATAAACCACAAACTAAGCAAAGACCAGAATGCATTTCTTCATCAGGAGGTCCAGATATTTTACAGCTAAGGCAAGAGAAAGGAAAACTATGACGATTTCTGGACCTAACCCTGACCAAGTCCCGCCCAAAATGACAGAAGAGGACACTGAAGTTTGAGGTAGTTGCCACAAGGCATTACATTACATTACATTTATTTGGCAGATGCTTTTATCCAAAGCGACGTACAAAAAGTGCATTTCATGGTCATAGACAACTACTAAACACAGGTTCAGTAAGATACAATACTTATTTTGTACAGCTATTTCTAGCCAAGAACACAGTTTAGTTCACACTATTCAGACCTAACCTCTGCAAAGCCAACTAGGCAGAAGAATAAGCTACAGATGGCATGGGGGGCATGGGGGGCAAGGCGGGGGGGGGGGGGGGGGGGGGGGGGGGGGGGAGGTGGGTTGGTAGAGTCTGTCTAGGTGACTAGGCACAACGTTTGACTCTTCTTAAAGGCTAAGAGATTTCCCACTGCGTAACCACATCCCAAGCCAAATATTATCGCCTTGTGTAAAAAAAATATATATTCTGGTCCATTATGCCTGCAGTCATCAAACTTGGCCCCCAAAGTGTCTTCCCTGCCCAGCTCCATAGAGGGGAAAGTCTGTTCACTGAGGCACTACCACCAGCTAGCAACTGCTGCTTTCACTGAGTGTTCTGGAATAATTTAATTTTCCTTCTTTTTCAAAATAAAAGCACTGTTGAACTGGCTGTGCGCGCCACATCTGCGTGTGCTGTTCTAAATTGTGTCTCCCCTCCCCTATGGCACCCGTTATTGCTAGGTTACAAGATTATCAAATTAACTTTGGATGGAACAAAACATTTATTTTGTCCTATTTTTATGCGACAATTTCAGCAGTAAACGGGCCAATCTGTTGAAACGTTTTCCCCAAGGTTATCCGGGCAGCTGAGGAACAAGTTTAATGTGCGTGTGAATCAGTTTCCCAGTGGTATGAAAATAGCGCAGGAGCTAATTTGATATTAATATTTACCGTCAGGTCGACTGAATTAGGTGTGTAATACGAACCATGTACCGTGTTAGACAGCTGTACTGCACCTTGCATGCTGGCAGACCTGCAGCAGACTCACTGTGCAGAGGAGGCCCACTATATAACTGCCTGCTTTCCTGAAGGAGCTGAATAGGAGCAGAGGACACTCAGTCGTTAGCATGACATAGCACCTTCATAAGCATTACATTAGCATCTATACATCCTTATGTCAATAACCAGTGTGTTTCCATCCCCACTGCAGCCAATCAACAAACAGCCGTCCACACGACCAGCTGTTTAAGCAGATAGTCATTTAACCAGGTGTTACTCCAGCCATCCACATAACCAGGTGTATTCCTGCCATCGGACCCCAAGCCAAAAAATATATTTTCCCTGCAAGATACTTCTTCATGAATTAAGGCCCTCAATTGAAATGTTTGTATTCTTCTAGCTACTGAATAGGTACTGCACTTAAAAATGCTCAGCTGGGGAGGACCATTAGCATAACGTAGCACTTTCATAAGCATTACATAAGCATTCATAAAGCATTGTCAATAATACAGTGCGTTCCCATCACTGCTATTCTGTATTATGCTTGTTTAAAAAGTTACTCTGGTGCTAAGGAACACTGTAAGGCACTGTACATGCAGATCTGGCAGGAAGTGCAGGCATTTCTTCTTCCTCCTCCTCCTCCTCCTCAGCAGTAACTGTCCAGCCCGTTTATGTTATCATTTCCAAAAACCTGGGAATCAAAACTGAAGTGTTCCAGATATTAAATTTGCTACAGGTCAGAGGGAATGGACAGATATCAAAACTCCAGCAGCTGATGTTTATTGAATTTTGTTTTGGTACAAGAATTGACTCATTTCTGGATTCAAATCAGATAAAAGGACTTCTACTACAAGTCTTTTTTTTTCTTTTTTCTCTGTTGGCTATTTGCAGCGATGCGAAGCAGCGGCTGGTCAGCCATGTTGCGCTCATGTGGAGCCAATCAGGCGGGGAGGTGGGTACTGAGCCCCCAGCCATGGGCCTGCTCCTGTCCCCTTTATTACCCCCCCGCAGCAGCACCCCCGTGCAGCTGCACACAGACACAGCCGCCAAGTAACCCTCACAAACTCGCCGATAACTCGGGCGAAACAGTCTGCTGCTAAAACCTAAACACGCTTGGGCCTGAAATCGCGTCCTCGTGGAACACGTTTCAGACGAGAGCGCACTTACTACTGGGAAAAAATAAAATATCAATACGCCTTCCCGGAGACATACACCTCTCTGTGAGAGCAGATCACTCAGACGCGCAGACTGAGATGTGAGGGCAGCAGCAGATGCGCAGACTGAGATGTGAGAGCAGCAGCAGATGCGCAGACTGAGATGTGAGAGCAGCAGCAGATGCGCAGACAGAGATGTGAGAGCAGCAGACTGAGATGTGAGAGCAGCAGCAGATGCGCAGACAGAGATGTGAGAGCAGCAGCGGATGCGCAGACTGAGATGTGAGAGCAGCAGCAGATGCGCAGACTGAGATGTGAGAGCAGCAGCAGATGCGCAGACTGAGATGTGAGAGCAGCAGCAGATGCGCAGACTGAGATGTGAGAGCAGCAGATCATTTAGATGCGCAGACTGAAATGTGAGAGCAGCAGCAGATGCGCAGACTGAGATGTGAGAGCAGCAGCAGATGCGCAGACTGAGATGCGAGAGCAGCAGCAGATGCGCAGACTGAGATGTGAGAGCAGCAGCGGATGCGCAGACTGAGATGTGAGAGCAGCAGCAGATGCGCAGACTGAGATGTGAGAGCAGCAGCAGATGCGCAGACTGAGATGCGAGAGCAGCAGCAGATGCGCAGACTGAGATGTGAGAGCAGCAGCGGATGCGCAGACTGAGATGTGCGTCTGCGCGGTTGTGAAGGCGGGGGGCCTGGGATCGTCAGCGGCGATGTGGGCCGAACTCCTCCTGCAGGGAATGTTTAGTCTGCTCCGGGGAGACCATCTGCTCCACAGCTGGCCGTTTAATTGGAGAAAATGTTAATGTCTAATTACACGCACAACATTAAGGGCAGATCAGAGCCGAGCGGGGGCAGGGGAGGTCCTGCGGGGGGGGGGGGGAAATCAATACTCAGGTATTACGCAGGAGTTCTGCAGGGGAGCTCAGTGCCAGGTCAACGTGCTGTAAACAAAGCGATCAAATCAAATCAGCCTTATGTGCGTAGCGCTCTCTACGGAAAATCATCACAAAGACACAGTGCTACAGGGTGGCAGAAAAGAGCAAGAGCAGAGCGATCAGTTTCATCTCTGCAAGGGTGGACTGCTCAGATCTCTGAGATCTCTGTGTCAGAAAACTGTTCTAGAACTAGAACTCAAACTATTTAATTGTTTATAAAAACACTGCACATCACCTTTGGGCGGTGGAACTATTCAGGTCCACAGGTCCAGCAGCCTTGGGTTCAGACAGGCAAGCTAAGGCCCCGCCCACGTCAGCTATTGGTTCAGACAGGCTGACCGTGGCCCCGCCCACGTCAGCTATTGGTTCAGACAGGCTGACCATGGCACCGCCCACACAAGCTATTGGTTCAGACAGGCTGACCATGGCCTCGCCCACACAAGCTCTGGGTTCAAACAGGATGGCCCTGCCCACTCCAGGAACACCCTGCCAGGGACCCTTTCACACGCGGCTGACGGTTTTCCTCCGGCGCGGCCGGGCCGTTTGAAGTGACTTTAAGAGCGCAGTTACTCCCCGCTCCAGACAGTACACTCACTTCTCACCTTGTTAATGAGCCGCTCAGACGAGCGCTCGGGTGCTCCCCCCCCCCTCCCCTTTTCCTGCCCCCCCAAAGTGCCCGAGTGCTCTGTGTCTGTGTCACAGGCTGGCGATGGCCACAGGCCCCTCCCCCTGCCCCCCCGGCACCTCTCAGCCTCATTCTGAATCACTGCTAATGACACTTCCTCCCCTTTCATGCTGAGTGAGTCAGGTGTGACTGCGCGCGTAAAGGGACAGCGCACCTTTATTTAGGCCCCGGGTGCGCTGAGCCGCTCACCGCTAATCATGTGATAAATTGGGGGACGCGTCGAGCTCAAAGCCCTCCTGCCTCGCGCATAGCTCACTCCCGGTTAGCCCTTAGCTTTGTTAGCCACATTGATTTAGTGGGGCAGCGAAGCCCCACCTGGCAGCCATTAAACTAAGACATTATTAACAGAGACGCTCTCTCTCTATGGGATAAACTTGCTTGCTTGCACAAATACTTCTTGTAATCAAAATGTGCCAGCATAGCCCAAGAAACAGTATTGTTAGTCACTGCAGTTTTAAAAACACACACGTTGAAAGCAGCCACATCACAGAAGCATTTAAGAGCAGCAGTACCTGGCAGCTGAGGGGGGTCACCAGGAGGACAGCGCTGGGCCGGGCCGGGCTGAGTGGGTACTCCCTCCAGGCTGGGCTGAGTGGGTCAGGCTGAGTGGATTCTCCCTCCAGGCTGGGCTGAGTGGGTTCTCCCTCCAGGCTGGGCTGAGTGGGTCGGGCTGAGTGGGTTCTCCCTCTAGGCTGGGCTGAGTAGGTCGGACTGAGTGGATTCTCCCTCTAGGCTGGGCTGAGTGGATTCTTCCTCTAGGCTGGGCTGAGTGGATTCTCCCTCTAGGCTGGGCTGAGTGGGTCGGGCTGAGTGGGTTCTCCCTCTAGGCTGGGCTGAGTGGATTCTTCCTCCAGGCCGGGCTGAGTGGATTCTCCCTCTAGGCTGGGCTGAGTGGATTCTCCCTCCGGGCTGGGCTGAGTGGGTTCTCCCTCTAGGCTGGGCTGAGTGGGTCGGGCTGAGTGGGTTCTCCCTCCAGGCTGGGCTGAGTGGATTCTCACTCCAGGCTGGGCTGAGTGGGTCGGGCTGAGTGGGTTCTCCCTCCAGGCTGGGCTGAGTGGATTCTCACTCCAGGCTGGGCTGAGTGGGTCGGGCTGAGTGGGTTCTCCCTCCAGGCTGAGCTGAGGGGGTCGGGCTGAGTGGATTCTCCCTCCAGGCTGAGCTGAGTGGATTCTCCCTCCAGGCTGGGCTGAGTGGATTCTCCCTCCAGGCTGGGCTGAGTGTGTCGGGCTGAGTGGATTCTCCCTCTAGGCTGGGCTGAGTGGGTTCTCCCTCCAGGCTGGGCTGAGTGGGTCGGGCTGAGTGGATTCTCCCTCCAGGCTGAGCTGAGGGGGTCGGGCTGAGTGGATTCTCCCTCCAGGCCGGGCTGAGTGGGCTCTCCCTCTAGGCTGGGCTGAGTGGATTCTCACTCCAGGCTGAGCTGAGGGGTACCTGTGTTGGGCTGAGTGGATTCTCCCTCCAGGCTGGGCTGAGTGGGTTCTCACTCCAGGCTGGGCTGAGTGGGTCGGGCTGAGTGGATTCTCCCTCTAGGCTGGGCTGAGTGGGTTCTCCCTCCAGGCTGGGCTGAGTGGGTCGGGCTGAGTGGATTCTCCCTCCAGGCTGAGCTGAGGGGGTCGGGCTGAGTGGATTCTCCCTCCAGGCTGGGCTGAGTGGGTTCTCCCTCCAGGCTGGGCTGAGTGGATTCTCCCTCTAGGCTGGGCTGAGTGGGTCGGGCTGAGTGGATTCTCACTCCAGGCTGGGCTGAGTGGGTTCTCCCTCCGGGCTGGGCTGAGTGGGTCGGGCTGAGTGGTTTCTCACTCCAGGCTGGGCTGAGGGGTACCTGTGTTGGGCTTTCTCATGCTTGTTCTGCAGAGTTTCTCCCCGGGCTGAAGTCCCGTGTCATTAATACTACAAATCCATCTGTTTGGAAATGCAGCCACTGCATGTGTTTCAGTTTAGACTCATCAGAACCTGATGTGGAACGATGACTGCCTTAGAGCAACCTGAACGTGCTGACGCAAATGTCCCATTGAGAAACAACTATGCATGTACACACCAAACACAACAACATACACACCAAACAGTCACTTACATACACACACAAAACACAGTCACCCACAAATACACACTAAACACAGTCACCTACATATACACACTAAACACAGTCACCTACATATACACACCAAACACCACAACATACACACCAAACAGTCACTTACATATGCACACCAAACACAACAACATACACACCAAACAGTCACTTACATATACACACCAAACACAACAACATACACACCAAACAGTCACTTACATACACACACAAAACACAGTCACCCACAAACACACACTAAACACAGTCACCTACATATACACACCAAACACCACAACATACAAACCAACACAGTCACCCACTAAACACAGTCACCTACATATACACACTAAACAGTCACCCACATATACACACCAAACACCACAACATACACACCAAACAGTCAGTACATACACACACAAAACACCACAACATACACACCAAACATAGTCATCTACATACACACACCAAACACAATCATCTACATACACACACCAAACACCACAACATACACACCAAACACAGTCACTTACATATACACACACCAAACAGTCCCCTGTACATAAACAGAAAATGCAGTCATCTGCGTACAGTATACACACTATGGTGTAGGTGCTATAATTTTGTAGAGTGTGGATGCATCACTCCCAGGTCTGATCATTCCTCACGATTACATCATTCCCATGTGACCTCCCAGCCCGGTAGCACATTTGGGATGCAGGATGGTGCGCTGGAACACCTGCGGAATTCAGGCAGGTCTTCCCAAGCTCGAGAGATCGCACTCAGTGACGCAACGGTTTCCATGAGGCCAGACATCTTGCAGCAATTCAGCTGCATATGTGCCCCATACAGTGAACACATTAATCAGATATCACTGTAGCTGCTTCTGTCCCAAACCGTGAACACATTACTCAGATATCACTGTAGCTGCTAGTGCCCCAAACAGTGAACACATTAATCAGATATCACTGTAGCTGCCTCTGTCCCAAACCGTGAACACATTAATCAGACATGGTGCCTTCAGAAAGTTCACCCCCTCCCCCCCATTAATTATTGATCTTGAAAAGTAAAATTAAAATATAAATCCAAGGGATTTCTCGTCACTCCTATATAAGTAACTCTACAATGTTGAAATGAAAGTATTTAGATGTCTTCAGAATTATATTAAAGGATTGCCTTGAGGATTCAATGACCCAAAGAGCATGACAGGAATGGCAGAGAAGCACTGGCTAAACACAAAAAGGTCAGTATTCTGGAAAATACCCCAAACTTAAATTCCATTAAATCTGTGATATCACTGCATTCAAACTTATTAGGTGTAAGGACAGATTGTAAAAAGTTTGAGATGGGTGAATACTTTCTGAAGACTCTGTTGGTTTAACTACATATGTGTGTGTGTGTCTTTTTTTTCAGATTCAGCTGTACACAATAAAATGTTCAGTGTTAAACTCTTACAGAGTGTGCACGGGTTCACTACGGCCAGAGTGGACTCATATAAACTCTGTTAGAGTTAAATGAACACTAGAGAGTTTACTGTGTATTTTCCCCATAGGGTGATATTTTAGCCTGATAGATTTAGCTGCATATGCCCCATATAGGGAATACATTAATCAGATATTTCCCAGCATGCACTCTGCATTAATCAGATATATATTCAGCTGCACCTGCCCTGAACAGTGAATGCATTCATCAAATGTAGATTTAGCTGCACGGGCCCTGTACAGCCAGTTCATTCATCAGGTATGCGTTTAGCAGTACGTTTCCCATACAGCGAACACATTAATCAGACATGGTTTTCTGGGGGTGTACAATTCCCATTTCCTGTTTTGTGGTACGGAGGCGAAGCATTTTGCACACAGGATATGACATAAGGATCAAAGACCTGAAACGCAGGTGTGGAAACGCTATAAACCTACGGCTCATTATGAGGTTAGCGGAGCTCAGCTGGCTCCCCCTACCCTCGAGTCCGAGGCTCGCCTCGGTTCTGGAGCCTGTGAGACAGAACCGGCTCCGTGCTCATTACAGGGGGAAGAACACAGTAAAGGGGCTGTTTGGGTTTGAAGCTGCTAGCTGCAGTATTGCTTTGATCCATTTAGCCTGTTAGCCACTTCAGGTCAGTTTTCCACACACACCTTGCAGTAAAAGAGCAGGCAGAAGGAACAGTAAAATACCAGAATTCTATGTTAGGACTTAAAGGCACACAGACTCTCTTAAACATTTTTTTTCTTTTATTGCGCATGTTCTAAAAAGCAGGTTTGACTTACAGGACAGACAGGAGTTTTGGAAGAAAGAAACTCTGTTGGGTTTAGTTTTAGTTTAGTCTATACTGCCACCTAGCTGTGGGCGAGGGTACTACTCACACACTTGCTGTCCGATCCAACAAACTCCAATTTACTGAGGGGAATGGATAAAAAGTGTGTTTAAGTCTGTGTTTGTGTGTGTGTGTGTGCATGTGCATGAGTGCGAGTGTGTGTGGATGAGTGTGTGTTCAGCATCCAATAGCCTGAATGTTCATGCTCATTTTAAATCCCAGAGATCAGTGAGTATCTGCAAGAGGCGAGGGTGCTTTTGGGAGCGAGTTTCAGAGGACTCCTATAAACCTCGGGATTGTGATTTATCTTCGCATATGATGGGTTTCAAACTTAGAGACTAATTCTGGGGGTGTTTGGGGGTTTACTGTCCTTACAGGGGTGACAAACGGTCCCTCTGAAGAGGGTCCCTCAACGTTAAGGGGGGAACACCGAGGTCCCCATCAAGCCTCCAGCCCAGCAGCACTGGGCCATGCTACACACACAATGCTGCGACAGCACTCCAATAATGAAAAATGTTTTCTTTTTTTTTTTACTTTCTTTTGGGCTATTTTGCAGAAATTTCAAACTAGCTCCGAATTCCCCAAAACAGGAACATCCATAGGTGGCCAGTGAGTCATATTAAATCTACTGTACCTGTTCAGAGTTCTTAAATGTTTCTTTCTTCTCCTGTGTTCAACAGCAGTGACAGACACAAAACCAGAGTTCTATAACAGTTTTATTAATTCAGAAATGCTTGTATAGTTGGGGGGAAAAAATTGGCAAACAGAAACATTTTTTTTCTATTTCATTAAAAAAGGTAGCACTCAAAAAATCCCTTCTTTCAAAATACTTGTACAGCCTAGACAGTTCAGCCTCAACATAAATCCACCCCTCCCCCCACCCCACCCCACCCAATTCCTCATCCCCCCTCCATTGCCATTTCCTGTTACAAAAATTACGCAAGCAAAGCCTGATGGGAAATGCACCTGGGTCACAGTACAACTTCACTCATTCATCAATGCGTTCACCCGTTCATCACCTTGTGCTGAGTGTCGCTTAAGGCAGAGGATCCGTGCTGCGCGGAGTGAGGACAATCTGTCCGCCTTCGGGAGATTTAAACATGGCGAACAGGCAGTCAATAGGAAAATAACACATTCCTCCCATTACACTAACCCAGGCACTGCACACAGCGAGCCCTGCACAGCATGCACAAGCATCTGCACTAACCCAGGCACTGCGCACAGCGACCCAGGCACTACGCACAGCGACCCAGGCACTACGCACAGCGACCTGTGCACAGCATGCACAAGCATCTGCTTTTAACTGCAGCAGGTGCATGTGAGGTCCTAACCCTGCACTGTGGACTCGTGTTAAAGATGACTGCAGTGTGCGTCACTGCTACTGTACAACACACGGGACATCCAGCACGATCGCCTGCGCTCCAGAGGTGCGTTCAACAACATTCATCTTCCAGTACAAACCTGCTCAGAAAAAAAACTGAACATTTCAACACTAAAGAAGGTTCATAAGGCCATTTAAGCCAACACCGACATGTTATTCTTGTAATGTTATGGTTTTGAGGAAGTGAAGTGAATAATTGTTTCCAGGTAACACACTTTGTCTGTAGTTGAACACACCCACTCTGCTGTCAAACCACTCTTTGAAAATGTAAAACAAGCGTAGATACATTAGCTCATGTTAGCTACACTGTTAGTTAATGTAATATGTGTTATTATGAAGTAAACGTAATTCATGCTGAACTGCTTGTTGAACAGTCAATATTTGTTCAACCATAACGCAAGGCCTACAGATTGCTGTTTACACAAGGCTGAAGAGCTGCACATCCCTCTGTGCCAAGCAGGGCTCTAGTGCAGGACGGCCTAAACGGCAATAATCTGCAATGGCACATGAACACATGCAACTGTTTGTGCTGAAGCTGATTAACTATTTACCAAAGCTGAAAAGTGAAGCTGTTTTTACTGAAGCTCATAAATGAAGTGGTTTTATTGAAGCTCATAAATGAAGTTGTTTTTATTGAAGCTGATGAATGAAGCTGTTTTTACTGAAGCTGATGAATGAAGCTGTTTTTATTGAAGCTGATGAATGAAGCTGTTTATACTGAAGTTGATGAATGAAGCTGTTTATACTGAAGCAGATGAATGAAGATGTTTATACTGAAGCAGATGAATGAAGCTGTTTATACTGAAGTTGATAAATGAAGCTGTTTATACTGAAGCAGATGAGTGAAGCTGTATTTGAAGGAAATGGCTGAGTTGCAGTACCTGACTCAGCTGCTAAACAACAAGACCCACAGAACCCTAAACCCCAACCAGCACTGCGCTTAGTGTGCAGGTACCCTGTGTGTGTGTGTGTGTGTGTGTGTGTGCGTGCGTAAATGGACTGCATTTATATAGCGCTTTTATCCAAAGCGCTTTACAATTGATGCCTCGCATTCACCAGAGCAGTTAGGGGTTAGGTGTCTTGCTCAGGGACACTTCGACACGCCCGGGGTGGGGATCGAACCGGCAACCCTCCGACTGCCAGACAACCGCTCTTACCTCTTACCTCCTGAGCTATGTCGCCCCATGTGTGTGCGTGCGTGCGTGCGCACGTGTGTTCACGTGCATGTGGGCGAGTGTGTGTGTGTAGTGTGTGTGTGCGTGCGTGCGTACGTACGTGTGTTCACGTGCATGTGGGCGAGTGTGTGTGTGTGTGCACGCAGTAATGTTTATAACACACTAATCATTCCTCTTTCCCTCTAACAATATTGCAAGTAAAAAAATCAGCCTACAGAGAATACTGACATGTTTTTTCCCTCAGTACACGTGTGACGGGCAGCGTGGGCGACGCTGTGCAGACACGGGCACACGCTACTGCACACAGCTGCACACGCTACTGCACACGCTACTGCACACGCTACAGTACACGCTACTGCACACGCTACAGTACACGGCTGAACACGCTACTGCACACGCTACTGCACACGCCTGCGCTGGTGGCCACCGTGCAGCCAGGACCTCCGCGGTTGCCATGCCAACGTTTTTACGGTTCTGCCCTCTGAGGGCTTCCGGAACTTCTAAACCACATCTTTCAAGTACTTGACCGCTAAATAAATACCAGCGTTAATACAGCCTGGGGCGTTCGGCTGAGAAAAGGGCTCTAGAGAGTTAACACTACTCAGTTCTGAAGGTGTTACAAAGGGGCGCACTACGGAAAGGTGTTGGGGTGCCAACCTTCCACCACGTTCCTCCATCAGACTACAAAATCTGGGCTCAATATTACGCCCAACACACAACCGCTTTATTCAAAATGCAAAAACGCACAAACTAAGGAATATTATAAAAATACAACTACACTCTACACAACTACACTCTTTCCTCGTCTGAATGTCAAAAAAGTATGAGTAGCTACAAAACAGGCATACTCTGTAAAATATTGATTTTTATATAAATGTACATGCTAATAGGAAAATGTTAATAGAAAAAGCATAAAAACCATGCATTTTCAGAGGTCTGAGGAACTTCTCATACATTGAATGTGCTTTTTTTAAATTTTTGAAATGCATAACTGCACTTTTTCAACAATCAAAAAATAAATAACTTCTTTTTTAAATTTTTTTGAAAATACGTATTAAAATATTTTAAATGTGAATTTTAACCACGTAATCACCCAATTAACATGTCAAGCACACCCAGGGGTCTGTCGGTGAGCTGCAGGGACTACATCTCCCATGATTCTCTGCTTCAGAGCTGCTGCACACAGAAGGGTTGATTCGGTGCTACCGTTCCAGTTCTGTGGGCTGAGGGTCTCTGTTGGGGACAGCCCCAGTCAGGGACATTTAAGGACGGCCCCAGGACTGTCCGACACGCCTGCTGTTCAGCGGGGCTCAGTCCTGCGGTTCTTGCGGGATGGGGTCAGTGCACGGGTACGTTTTGGGCAGAGAGACAGCACGCTCCGTCTGCCTCAGGCAGTATGTAAACTTTAACTCCGCAGTCTCACTTGGCTTCTGTGGGCACCTTGCACATCATCAGTATCTGTTTCAAAGCCTTCTGCACGTCTTCATCCATCTGGCCCTGCATAAACACATTAATACAATTACATTTATACATGACGGCGCTGGGCAGATTCAGAATGTGGGTGCACGGGCTCACACAGGAAGCGGGCACGAGGCAGAATGAGGAGGAAGTGGGCACGAGGCAGAATGAGGAGGAAGGGGTCGCGGGCAGGGTCAGAATGCGGGCACGCGGGCTCACCTGGACGGCGTAGAGCAGGTGCATTCTGTAGACCGACACGATCTCATGGTGCTGCTTCTTAGATTCCTGCGGAGAAAGAGGAGCGAGGTCATCACCGGCCAACTTCCTGCCACAGCCACAGCACCACAGAGCAAAAGGCAAACAACACAAAAGCGATCCCCAGTCTGCTGAAGCTCTTTTATAAATCTTCCTCCTTGGGTTTTAAGCTGTCTGAGGAGCAGAACAGGAAAGGCCCCTGAGCCAATCACAGAGCGTTAAACACCGCCCAAATGACCGTGGGGAGAGTAAAGCGAGACGTGGTTGGCTGACAGTGACCGTGGCAACAGTGTTTTTGGGCACGCGACTCACCGTCAGCTGGTACTGCAGCTGTTTGACCTGCTGCTGCAGGGTCTCCACCTGGGAGGTCTGCCTCTTGGGGGCGTAGGAGAGCTGCGAGAGGCTGTTCAGCGCCTCCTTCAGCCGACTCACCTCCTTATTCAGCTCCTCGATCTGCAGGCATGAGTCAACTTTAACCCAACCCAGCATCTGCTCCTTTTGCCCAGCATCTACCCGTCTTGCCCAGCATCGACCCGTCCAACCCAGCATCCACCCGTCCAACCCAGCATCTACCCGTCCAGCCAAACATCCGCCCGTCCACTTCTATTAAAGAGTTCATCAATTAAATCATTAACATTCTAAATTGCTTGCTCCTAATGTCTAACCCAAGCAATGTGTATAAAAAAAAGGAAGAGCAGAGGTCCTAATGCTGACCCGTGGGGCACTCCACCTCCCATAATACCAACATAATACTCATGCTAATTTTTCAGTCCTACCCTGGACTACATTTTAAATCTTCATTGAGACGCCACATCTCATTTCTGCTGGTTTCAGTTAAGGTTGTAAGGAGAGGCGTGTCTCAGCCTAACTGACCTTCTTCTTCTTGTCCTGCTCAGAGGACAGGAGGGCCTCTGCTCTGGAGCGCATGTCAGCGACGGTCTCCTGAGCGGCTCGGCTCCTGCTGTTGAGCTGGGCCCTCTCCCGCTCGCTGGCCTCCAGCTGCTCCCTCAGCGCCTCCCTCTCGCTCCTCCCGTCCCGCGCCTCCTGCCAGGCCGCCGCCGTCTCCAGGGCCATCTCGTCCTGCTTGCGCAGCGCGTCCTGCAGCAGCAGGGTGAGCTGGGACACCTGGGCCTCCAGGGCCTCCTGCATCTGCTGGTGCTCCAGGCGGGACACCGAGTCGTCGGGCGTGGCGTCCTTCTCCACCGTCAGCCGCTCCTTCAGCGCCTCCACCTGCAGCGTCCGCTCCGCCAGACGCTCCTTCAGCTCCTCCTCCCGAGACTCCGCCTCCTTCAGCGCGCCCCCCAGCGACGCCACCACCTGGGTGTGGTCAGCCAGCGCCACGGTGGCCTGGGCCTGCGCTTCCGCCTCCCGCCTGAGGAGGGCGATCTCCTCCTGCGCCTCCTCGGCCTGGCGCCGCAGCGCCTGCAGCTCCGGGTCGGGCGTGGCGCGGGCCTCCAGCTGGGAGCGGGCGGAGTTCAGCTCGCCCTGGGCCTCGCTGTACGACTGCGACAGCTCCAGCAGCCTCTTCTGCAGCCCGTCAATCACCCGCCCAAGCTCCACCTTCATCTCCTCAAAGTCCCGGGCGGCGGCCTCCACGGGGACGGCCCCCTGCAGCGCCTCCTGCAGCATCTTCACCTCCTCCTGCGCCTCCTTGTAGCTGCTGGCCAGCTGGGCCTTCTCCAGCGTCAGGCTCTCCACCAGCATGGTGTAGGAGGTCTTTAACTGCTCCACCTCCTCAGAGCTCACACGGTCGGCCCCGCCCTCCAGCTGAGCCTGCAGGGCTCCCATTCGCTGGCCGTCCCGCTCCTGCTCCTCCCGCGCCCGCTCCAGCTGCTCCCGCAGCTCCTGCACCTCCTGCTCCAGCGCCTCCTTCAGCCTCAGCTCCTCCTGCAGGGCCTGCGCCTCCTGCAGGGTGCGGTTCTCCTGCTGGGACTCCTGCAGCTTGGCCTGGAGGCTCCCCAGCGCCTCCCTCAGGTGCCGGATCTCCTCCTCGCTCCCTCCCTTCCCCTCCTCCTCAGCCTTTTTTGGGGAGAACTCTTTGTCCTGGCTGGGGGGCTCAAATTCGGCGTTGGTGGAGTGGTAGGAGGCGTTGGAGTCGATGCTGTTGGGTCGGGAGTGGTCCTGGACCTCGTCCCCCTGGCGTTTCTGTGTGAGAGAGAGAGACATGGGGTGGGGGGGACATTCACAAAAAATACCCCCTCAATCCCAACATCACACTCTCACAAAAATACCCCCTCAATCCCAACATCACACTCTCACAAAAATACCCCTTCAGTCTCAACATCTCAACACTGTCCTCTGAGCTGTGGCCATGACAGTGACAACATCAAGTCAAGCTTGCTCACATCCTGCAAGCTCTGAGATGTGAGCAAGCTGCTGGTTTTCCAGAGAGAGACCGCTCTGAGACTGACTGACCTTCAGGATGTGAGCAAACTGCTGGTTTTCCAGAGAGAGACCGCTCTGAGACTGACTGACCTTCAGGATGTGAGCAAGCTGCTGGTTTTCCAGAGAGAGACCGCTCTGAGACTGACTGACCTTCAGGATGTGAGCAAGCTGCTGGTTTTCCAGAGAGAGACCGCTCTGAGACTGACTGACCTTCAGGATGTGAGCAAGCTGCTGGTTTTCCAGAGAGAGGGCAGCAACCTTCGCCTGCAGCGTCGCTACCAAGGACGGCTCATCACTCCCACAATTCCCTGCCTGAACGAACGAACAAACAAACAAACAAACAAACAAACTTCACTCAGAGATGGTCTCTCTGTACAGGAGCTAAAACAGAGAATGTCATTAAACAGCAACTCCGGCACATAAACCTCCAAGTGCACAGTGTCCCTGATGTGTCTGCCTGGCAGGTTTCCCAGACAGAGCAGAGGTTCTTCAACAATCCAATTCCTATTTTTCTATAACAAAGAAAACTCAGAAGAAAATACTTTTGATAAGCCTGAAAAGATCAATAACCTGAAGTCTTTCCTGATAGCCTTTACAGATCAAACATGGAACATACTTAGCCTTCTCACTCTAAACCTTCATCACTATTATCTAACATACGCGAGAGACACACACACACACACACACACACACAGACACACAGACACACAGACACACAGACACACACACACTCACACTCACACTCACACTCACACTCACACTCACACACACACACACACACACACACACACACACACAGACACACAGACACACACACACACACACACACACACACACACACACACACACACACACACACAGACACACAGACACACAGACACACACACACACACACACACACACACACACCTTGGGCTGCGTTTGCTCTACGATCTGCTTCAGGTCCTCGATGGTCTCCAGCAGCATGCTCTTCTCCTCCTGCAACTTCTCGATCTCCTCCTTCAGCACCTCGCTCTTCAGCACCTCGCTCTTCAGCTCGTCCTCCTGCCACAGCGACCAAAGACCATCTTTCTTTACATTACATTACATTACATTACATTACATTACAGGCATTTAGCAGACGCTCTTATCCAGAGCGACTTACACAACTTTTACATAGCATTTTACATTGTATCCATTTATACAGCTGGATATACCTATGCACTTGTTGTACGTCGCTCTGGATAAGAGCGTCTGCTAAATGCCTATAATGTAATAATGTAATGTAATGATATATACTGAAGCAATTCCGGTTAAGTACCTTGCTCAAGGGTACAACGGCAGTGCCCAACCCGGGAATCGAACCTGCGACCTTTCGGTTACAAGCCCAGTTCCTTACCCACTGTGCTACACTCCATCTTTCTCACAGAGAACAAAGTTTAAAAAACCTCCTTATTCAGAGACCAACATTAAAACAACCTCCTTTCTCACAGAAAGAGTCAAACATTACAAAACCGTTGGTCACAGAGCGAGAGGCCAATGTTAGAAAAATTCACACAGAAAGACCAACACCAGAATAAGCTCCACAGGGAGAGACCGTTACCTGGTAATTAAACTTCCTGGGCGTGACGTTCGTACTCGATGTTGGGGTTTGGCTCGGGGTCAGGTAAGGGGGAGACGCCATTTCAGACAGCTGAGGACTCTGGGAAAACAATATACTCATTTAATATATAAGTGATATAATATACATCACTTATTTACTGTTTTACTCCTGCAAATCCTTCACCACACACACACTCACGTGCGCTTACACACACACCTGCACAGACACACTCACGTGCGCTTACACACACACACCTGCACAGACACACTCACGTGCGCTTACACACACACACCTGCACAGACACACTCATGCGTGCTTACACACACACACCTGCACAGACACACTCACGCGTGCTTACACACACACCTGCACACGCACGCAAATATCCCTCCCACCCCCCCCCCCACCCCACCCCCACCCCCCACATACACACACAGAATAGACTGTACAATAGCAAAAGCATACCAAAACTGGGTAAGTCCAGGTCAATTCAACACATATCTGGACTCCAAAGTCACAGATTTTAATGAGATTTGGCTTATTTGCCCAGGATCCTTATTATAAGAGAAATGGGCTAACAAAGTTTGGGCAAATTAGCAAAACCCCATAACTTTCGACTTGTCACATGTACATTACTATAGGTCACAGAGAAAAGGTTCTTATATCATTTTAGGGTTCTTATCCAGCTCTATCTTTTACATACATTACGTTCTATGTTGACCCCAAAATTTAAGGTAACCGAGTTACGTGAGATTATAATAATGACAGTTGGTCTGTGAAATGCAGGTGTTTTCATGGAGTAGCGCTAATCTGACCTGTGTTAGCCCATATCTCCCTTAATAAGGATTCTGGGTAATTTCAGTCCCAAGGGTTTCTTATCAGACCAAACCAGCCAAATCTCATCAAAATCTGCGATGAGACAGTCGAAAAAAATGGGCAGAAGTGACCCAGACTTATCAAAGTCCAGGAGACAGATGCACATCTCAAACAAACACGTGACAAATACGCAGACAATTAATGACCCATCACGGATTCATAACGCACACTTCCTACCCATGTACACGGCATCACATTTTCAAACACAATATCGATTATATTCTGAGATTTGAGTCTGGAAAGCATTTCAGTAGATAAACAGAAGTGAGTTACTGGCAGGAGACAGAGAGCACACAGGCATTTAAACAGAGAGGGCAAAGGCCCAGGATCCTTCCACACAGACGGAAAGACAGACAGATGGACGGACAGGTGCACAGACGAACAGGTGCATGCCTTTACCTGAATGGGGCTAAAAGGAGGGGGCGGGGCTTTCCGCTTTTTGGGAGTGGTGCTCCTGTCTCCGTCCCCCAGAGCCAGCGAATCATGCTGAGAGTGAGTGAGAGAGTGAGAGTGAGAGAGCGAGAGTGCGGAGAGGAGAAATCAGCGAGTCAGCGTTTTAGTCCGGTTAGTGAAAAGAGTACAAGAGTCACTCAGATGGGCATCGACCGTGCCAGGGGCAGTGTTTATGTGTTTATTTATGTGTTTATTTATGTGTTTATTTCTGAGTTTATTCTGGAAGAGGGAGGTTTCAGGCCGTCCGTAGCGCGGAGGAGTTAGACACATGCTCATGCTGAGGCCGCGGGATTTGAGCTCAGTTCAGGAAGCGGGGGGATTTTTGGCGGGAAGATCTTTGCCGCGTCTCCGTACGCTACGAGCGCGCGCGGGGAGACGGGAACGCCGCCTCGGGGGGCCGAAAGGGCGTGGCCGCTCGGCAACCGATACCCTGCTCTTCTGATTTGCTGAGAGCAGGTCAGCTGACACAGGCCAGCTCAGCGTGTCCGGCAGAGCAACACAATAAACCGTTTCCTTACCTGGAGTGGTTTTGGCGACATCGTATCTGTATCAACAAAGAGAAAAAGAACATTAAAAGCTAGTCAGTTCATTTAATGAGAACAATTAATCAGCACATTAAATCAGTGTACCACCACTTCTAGAATTAACACACTATTAAAAACACATTTTTCAACACCACAGTAAACATGAACACAACAAACAAACGCAGCGCCTGCTCCTGTGCTGTAAATGACGCGAGTGCTTTTGAGTGGGCTTGGAAACAAAATTTAATATCCTTATTTCTCAAGCTGAAAATTCAGAAGACTCTAAATGGAACCCAAAATTTAAAGATCTCCAACTCCACTCCTGTCTGGCTGCAACACCTGCAGTTCCCTCCACAGAGTGGGCAGGTCAGGCCTCAGGATTATGGACTTAAAGCACTTAAATGCATGAACACACAACACCCAGAAAAAGGTGGCCCTCTAGGCTTTGAGTTTGACATCCCACCTCTAAAGACTAGAATTAGGATGTCATTATTAACCATTAGGCTGATGTCATAATCATGAACTAAAAATCTCACTGTGCTCACCGAATGGCTGGAGTTGGTGCTAGCCTTCCACCAGCCAGCAGGTGGCAGTGTTTCATTGAAAAAGGGTGGAATAGAATGCACTCACATCTTACACTGCAACAGCGCAACTCCCGCTATCTCACGAGCCGGTGTCCAACCCTCACCAAAAAAGAGACACTCACTGAGATACAGAGAAAAGCCTCCAGCCCAGAGCACTAACCACAGCCTGGCCGCTTCCCAAGGAGCACAGGCGGTCTGCCACAGTCTGTCACCGTTACGTGCTAACGTGCTAATTCACGTGTCTAAACTTGGCAATTCCAAAATTCTTATCCCATCATTCCGAGCCAGGAAGAGAGAGTTCTGCTCTTCCTAAAAGGCAGAGGGGGGCTGAAGCGGAACCACAGGAGGTGGGGGAGGCCTTACCGGAGTCCTTTCTGAGGCGCTGTAGTGCACTGGAGAGGAGAGCTTTGATCTGGGAGCTGCCCGAGAGCTTAGCGTAGTGCAGGACATCGTGGCCCAGAGAGTCCACCATCAACAGGCCTGCTCCCCTCTGCACCAGCATCTCCACCGCAGCGACACTGCTGCTCTCACTGGCCAACATCACCGCAGTCCTGAGAGATACACACACACACAGGGTTTATTAACTAACCCCACACACACACACACACACAGGCAGACACACACACACACACACAGGCAGACACACACACACACAGGGTTTATTATTAACCACAGAATCACAGGCAGTGCTGCTACCTGCCACTCTTGTCACAGGCGTTCACATCGGCTCCCCAGTCCATCAGGGTCCGGCACACGTCCGCATGGGCATGGCGAGCAGACAACAGCAACGGAGTGCAGCCCTCCTGCAGGACACACACACACACATTAACCCCTACTGCAGAACACACACACACACACACATTAACCCCTCCTGTAGGACACACACACACACACACACACACACATTAACCCCTACTGCAGAACACACACACACACACACACACACACACACACACATTAACCCCTACTGCAGAACACACACACACACACACACATTAACCCCTACTGCAGAACACACACACACACACGCACATTAACCCCTCCTGTAGGACACACACACACACACATTAACCCCTCCTGTAGGACACACAAACACACACACACACACACGCACGCACATTAACCCCTCCTGGCAGGACACACACACAAAACACTGCTGTTTTTCTGCTTTGAAATGAGTTGCTGTAAAATATCACCACAGTTGTGTTACAGTGCATTCAGCTTCAGCACAGAAGCCCTTTACAGTGAGTGCAGCTTCAGAAGAGAAGCCCTTTACAGTGAGTGCAGCTTCAGAAGAGAAGCCCTTTACAGTGAGCGCTGCTTCAGAAGAGAAGCTTGGTGTAATTGAGTCTATTAGAAGAACAGAAGCTCTGTGCTGACAGTCTGAACAAAAAGTAAAGTTTGGGAGATTCTCAACACAACGCCGCAGATTGTGCACAGTCTCACACACTGTCTCTCTGCTCTACACTGGAATAAATGTCCAGACCACCGATCAGAAAGCCTCTGCAAGAGTTTGCAAACTTGCATCAAATGATGGAAGGTTGGAAACTAGCCGCGAACTTTGCGATGTGCTAAAAATGCGAGACAATTACATCAGCCTGTACGGCGTTTACCTCGCCCCCCCCCACCCCCCCAGTCTGCCCCTCGCTGTCTTATCAACCCCGGCGAGAGCAGCCTCAGCTCACATTACATCAGGGAGCGCGAATGTTTTCACAGCGCTGCGTTTCAGCACGGGGGGGATGGGGGGGGGCAATAGGACTCAAATAGAGTTCAGTACAGGGAGGGCCGGCGGGCATCGTTACCGCGACAGCGCGCTCTGCCAGAGTGACTCACGCGCCAGTTAAAGGGGTTAGCAGCGCTAGCGCTAGCGCCGCGCGCTCCAGAGAGGGCCATTATTAACATCCAAACTAACACTGCGCACTACGCCTGTCAGATTCATACTCCACACATTCCTGGAATAGGGGGGGATTATGCTTTTTGGCACATGTGCACACTGAAAATCCAGCGGGGTCTGTGATTTGATTATCGGTTGTTCTCCGGTTGCACACATTTAATCTAATTAATAAGGCCAAACTGAGTCAGAAATAGGCTCTGCGTGCCATGAAGAATACGTGCCCCATATTCACATCCCGCCATTTTAACCAGTCAGATCAACCATCGCTAGGACTTTCTGTAACGTGCCATATGCCACAGGATCCCTTAAAAAAGGTTCCATTGAACAGTGAAATTTGTGGGGACCGAACAGAAAGTAGACAGTCCGTCACTGAAACTAAAACATTTCTCTAAAACTGAGGTCAGATGGAAAGAAAAATTTGAAGTAAAAAATACTGAAAGAGTTTAAATAAATTAAACTGATCAAGAGCCCAGCATAAAAAACTGAATAAATAAATCACAGCAGAGGCACAGAAGTGAATCTGACACGCCCTGCATTAGAAACCCAGGAGATGTCAAAATGAATGGAATGAGCGGAGTTTCTGAACACAGACAGGTGGGGGGGGGGGGATGACAGGCCAAACACAAATCGAGCTTCGCCCCAGCGCACTGCAGCAGAGGGCGCTCTCTTTGGGACTCAAAGGTCTGTTAGCAGCACCTGGACCCAGACCCTGACTCTGTAACAAACACTCAGCTCTGACAAGAGCAGAGATCTGGACCCAGACCCTGACTCTGTAACAAACACTCAGCTCTGACAAGCACAGAGATCTGGACCCAGACCCTGACTCTGTAACAAACACTCAGCTCTGCCGAGACCAGAGATCTGGACTCAGACCCTGACTCTGTAACAAACACTCAGCTCTGAGAAGAGCAGAGATTTAACCTCTATCTGACACACAGCCAAAGATGTGAATGCAAACCTCCCTCAATCAGCCAATAGGCCAGCTATAACTGGGGCTATGTAGTCCTACGCACCCACGCACGCACGCATGCACAAACCCACAAGCGCACACACAAACACACACATACACACACACACACGCTCGCATGCATGCACCTACCCACCCACGCACACACAAACACACGCTCGCACCCACCCACCCATGCACACACAAACACACGCTCGCACCCACCCACCCACACACACACAGGTCGCAGCCAATCCCGCGCAGGTTCTCCATAAATAGCATGCGCGCCCAGACATAACAGCACAGAAACCGACACTGGTAAAGTGGGATCCAAACAGATTGGATTATAAAAAAATAATAAAATAAATGCGTTTTAATGCTCTGAAAAAAACAGGACAAACTGCCAACAGGGTGCTCTACATCGTATGAAACAAAACAAGAGAGCTAGTGATCAACATTCTGTCTCCTTTATAAAGTGTAGATAATTTGTGATATTTTTGTAAGAAAGACTGACAGATGGCGTGCTTCTATCTCCTTCAGTAAAGAGCCAAAGAGAACTGGGTCCATATACACACATACACTCAAGCTGAGACAACCTGGTTCAGAACAATGAGCTAACCAATCAATGACCTCGCTTTGCTCTGAGCTAACCGATAACTGAGCTCGCTGTGCTGTGAGATAACTGATCCCAGAGATTCTGATCTCATCACTGATAAATGTATTAGGATGAATATGATCACATTCTACAGTTTACAAATGGGTTTGACAAACTAAGTGCAATTTCTGTAACACAACTACTTAAAAAAACATGTTGGGAGGGTCCGTGCCACTGCTGCTCATGTAACGCAGGAGGATGTAGTTATGTTCTGTCACCCTAAGTGCCTCTGGTTCAGAGAATCAGCTGAACGAACGCAGTTCTGTGCAGCTTTAAATTGCGAAATGACGAGCTGGTGCGCTGAGAGGAAACTCCTACACTTCCTGCACGGAAGGGAGTCCGTTCGGGGAGTACCAGGCCTGACAGACACGTCAGATGGATGAAGACGCATGCGGCCGTCTTCACGCAAGATTAAGATGAATGAGTCTGAACTCTACATGAGACTCCCCCCCGCACCCATGACAGTTTCCTCTCAGCATAAAATCTGCCTGAGAATCAGCAGTTATTTTAGTCTTATTTTAGTCATTGTGCGATATGTTATTTGTATTGCTCCCTTTCACATGAATTCAGATGACACAGCAGTGAGAGAGCAGCTCACTGTATGCATGTTTATGAATGCCTATGCGTGTGCATGCGTGTTTATGAATGTTTATGCCTGTATATGAATGGTTATGCATGTGTATGCGTGTGTATGAATGTTTATGTGTGTGTATGCGTGTGAATGCATGTTTATGCGTGTGTATGCATATTTATGCGTGTGTATGCGTGTGAATGCATGTTTATGCATGTGTATGAGTGTGAATGCATGTTTATGCGCATGTATGCCTGTTTATGCGTGTGTATGCGCATTTACGCGCATGCATGCGTGTATATGCGCGTGTATGCGCGTGTATGATGCTGGAGCGTATTCAGTGCGATCAGTGGCTCCCATACGTACCGCATCCTTCAGGTTCACAGGACTCTTGTGCTCACAGAGCAGCTGGGCAATAAGGACACTCCCACTGGCCGCTGCATATGAGACAAACAACAGCACTGAGTGCACAAAGCCCCGCCCCCAACACAGAGTCCCACCCACGACACAGAGTCCCACCCACAACACAGAGTCCCACCCACGACACAGAGTCCCACCCCCGACACGGAGCCCCGCCCCCAACACAGAGTCCCGCCCCCGACAGAGCCGTGCCCAAAACTCAGAGCCCTGCCCCAGACCTAAAGTCCTGCCCCCTGCAAGTCCCACCCCAACACCGAGCCCCATCCCCAAACCCAGTCCCGCCCCAAAACCCAGAGTCCCACCCCCAAACCCTAAGTCCCGCCCCAAAACCCAGAGTCCCACCCCCAAACCCTAAGTCCCGCCCCAAAACCCAGAGTCCTACCCCCAAACCCTAAGTCCCGCCCCTGTCACAAAGCAGCACAGACACGCATTACACACCAGCAGCTGCAGCCGGGCTGCGCACAGTAAAGGAAACGAGGAGTGACACTTCGCCCCAAGCGATCACTGCCCCACTTTCCCATAAAGAGACAGGGGAACGGCCACGACCGCACGCACACGCCTGCTGCACGGAATCCTGGGTAATGTGGTACTGTAGTGTAACGGGTAAGGAACAGGGCTTGTAAACTACAAAGACAGCAGGTTCTAATCCCAGGTAGAGCACTGTCATTGTACCCTTGAGCAAGGTACTTAACCTGCATTGCTTCAGTATATATCTATAGCTGTGTAAAGTTGCGTGTGTAAGAGTCTGTTAAATGGCAACATTGCAATGTAAGGTAATGTAATGTCAGGTAATGTAAGGTAATGTAATGTAATGTCAGGTAATGTAAGGTAATGTAATGTAATGTCAGGTAATGTAAGGTAATGTAATGTAATGTAAGGTAATGTAATGTCAGATAAGGTAATGTAATGTAATGTCGGGTAATGTAAGGTAAGGTAATGTAATGTCAGGTAATGTAATGTCAGGTAATGGTCTTACCCGCGTGATGAAGAGCGGTCTTCCCTGAGCTGTCCAGCATGTCAATGACACATTTACCCTACGGGAAGGAGAGCAAACGGATTTTACACAAGGTATAATCATACTTTGTTTTGTTTTTCAACAGACAAAAAAGTTTGCTTTTCACCAGTTATAAATGTCCCCCTTTTCACCAATCATAAAGCAATCTTGTTTTTCGCCAGTTATAATGATGAAAACAGTGTGTCAGTGTGTTTTCTTCCAGAGGAACAGACTGCTTTTAAAAATGGAGCACATTGGTCAAAAAAACACCCACATGCTCGTTATAAAAGAGCAAGAAAGACAAACTGCACATGCTCAGACAGGCAGACGCCCTCCTCCACTACAGCCGTCAAATGTGGTGCCTAGTAGGAGGGATGCAGACCTGGATCCGGTCACACTGAGAACAGAACTAAAGAGCGGTTTATAGGGTCACACTGAGCACAGAACTAAAGAGCGGTTTATACGGTCACACTGAGCACAGAACTAAAGAGCGGTTTATAGGGTCACACTGAGAACAGAACTAAAGAGCGGTTTATAGGGTCACACTGAGCACAGAACGAAAGAGCGGTTTATAGGGTCACACTGAGCACAGAACTAAAGAGCGGTCAGCCATGCCACCAGAGGGCAGTGTGAAATACACACAGTATGGCAGATCAGCTCAGGTCACAAAATTTCACAAATGAGATTAAAGACGTGAACTAAACAATATCTCTCAGGCGAACTTTGGTGTCAGTGCTGAATATATTCTTGCGTTCCATATGGGCTGAATGGACTGTTCTTATTGCAGCACATTTATATGCCCTGTCACAGTAATACCATGTCAGGTAGATCACCTGACTGGCTACAGGGCAGCAACCCCAAATTCGCCAGTCATGTGATCAGACAGGCGTCCTCTCCTCTCCTCGTCACATGACCCTCCCAGCCCCACCTCTCTTCAGAAAATACAAAAAAATCTCACGCAATGCCCTGAAGCACCCCTGTGAAATTTCTATTTTGAAGAAATAAAAGCAGAAATAAATCCAGACCTGTAGCCTGGCAACAGTTTTGATGGTGATGTGTCAAAGAACTGGGTTATGCTAATGGGGTAAATTACCATTACATTCCTGCCGCATGCAGTTTTAAATTCTGATAAAAGTAGTTTTGAAAAGAACTGAACCTGCTGCGAACTTGTCATTATGTGTCATGTTCAATTAGTCACCACATTTTTAGTCCATGTCCAGACAAATCAGATTAAGCAGTTAATTCATTAAAGCAGAACCAGAGATACGTGAGCATTAAGAGTCTGAGTCCTGAGGTGCCCTGCACAAACACTACCCCACCCCCCAGAGCCCTGTATTTACCGCCCCCCCCCCCCCCCCCACAGAGCTCTGCTTTTACCCCACCACACCCCCCACAAAGCCCCACATTTACCCCAAACCCCCACTCACAAAGCCCTGCTTTTACCCCACCACACCCCCCACAAAGCCCCACATTTACCCCAAACTCCCACTCACAAAGCCCTGCTTTTACCCCCACCACACCCCCCACAAAGCCCCACATTTACCCCAAACCCCCACTCACAAAGCCCCCCCACCCCCCCCAGAGCCCAGTTTTCTTTAAATGCTGGATTCTTATTGGTTGAATGATCTCATGGCTCTTACCTGGATCAGCCTCTTGGCACACTCCTGGTGGTTATTTTTGGCAGCAAGGTGTAAAGCACTGAAACCTGAGGACAGTAAAAATGAAGTGATAGACTGACCCATGAGGGCAGTAGAGCGACTGTACTGAACCCTGAGGGCAGTAGAGGGCAGTAAAGAGACTGTACTGAACCCTGGGGGCAGTAGAGAGACTGCACTGAACCCTGGGGGCAGTAGAGGGCAGTAGAGAGACTGTACTGAACCCCAAGGGCAGGAGAGGGCAATAGAGAGACTGTACTGAACCCTGGGGGCAGTACAGAGACTGTACTGAACCCCAAGGGCAGGAGAGGGCAGTAGAGAGACTGTACTGAACCCCAAGGGCAGGAGAGGGCAGTAGAGAGACTGTACTGAACCCTGAGTGCAGTAGAACCCATGTACAATATAAAACACATGTTAATGCAATGTTTGACACAATAAAGGAGACATTGCTTCATTAAGAGTGTCAGAAGCAGTTTGTTGAGCCATGTAGTAAGAAGCCGCCTTTCTATTGGCCAATCGCTGCTTTCCTGTAAATATTCCTTCACTGAAGCTGTTTTTCCAAAGTCCTGCCCAAGCATGTTTTTATCTGATGCTTTTCTTAGTCAACAGCTTTTTATTTCCCTGAAACACACACACACACACACACGCACACACACACCTCACTAACCCACACACACACACACCTCACTAACCCACACACACACACACCTCACTAACCCACACAAACACACACACCTCACTAACCCACACACACACACACACACCTCACTAACCCACACACACACGCACACACACACCTCACTAACCCACACAAACACACACACACTCTCACATTTAAATTCTCAGTTTGTAGCGTGTTGGGTACAGAGTGAAAGATTGGCGTGAGGGCGGGGCAGTGATGGGCGTGAGGGCGGGGCAGTGATTGGCGTGAGGGCGGGGCAGTGATTGGCGTGAGGGCGGGGCAGTGATTGCCGTGTGGGCGGGGCAGTGATTGGCGTGAGGGCGGGGCTCACCGGAACCGTCCGTCAGCGAAGCGTCGACTCCGTGCGCCAGAATCAGCGCCAGGCATTCCGTCTGTCCCCGCGTGGCCGCCACGTGCAGACTGGCAGGAGAGAAAACCGCCAATCAGACCTCAGACCCAACAACACAGCCTTTTCATTTCACACTGCTAACATCAATCAGCGCCAACAATACAGCCTTTTCATTTCACACTGTGTACATCAATCAGACCCAACAATAAAGCCTTTTCATTTCACACTGCTAACATCAATCAGCACCAACAATAAAGCCTTTTCATTTCACACTGCTAACATCAATCAGACCCAACAATAAAGCCTTTTCATTTCACACTGCTAACATCAATCAGACCCAACAATAAAGCCTTTTCATTTCACACTGTGTACATCAATCAGACCCAACAATACAGCCTTTTCATTTCACACTGTGTACATCAATCAGACCCAACAATAAAGCCTTTTCATTTCACACTGCTAACATCAATCAGACCCAACAATACAGCCTTTTCATTTCACACTAACATCAATCAGACCCAACAATAAAGCCTTTTCATTTCACACTGCTAACATCAATCAGACCCAACGATAAAGCCTTTTCATTTCACACTAACATCAATCAGACCCAACAATAAAGCCTTTTCATTTCACACTGCTAACATCAATCAGACCCAACAATACAGCCTTTTCATTTCACACTGTGTACATCAATCAGACCCAACAATAAAGCCTTTTCATTTCACACTAACATCAATCAGACCCAACAATACAGCCTTTTCATTTCACACTGCTAACATCAATCAGACCCAACAATAAAGCCTTTTCATTTCACACTGCTAACATCAATCAGACCCAACAATACAGCCTTTTCATTTCACACTGTGTACATCAATCAGACCCAACAATACAGCCTTTTCATTTCACACTGCTAACATCAATCAGCGCCAACAATAAAGCCTTTTCATTTCACACTGTGTACATCAATCAGACCCAACAATACAGCCTTTTCATTTCACACTGTGTACATCAATCAGACCCAACAATAAAGCCTTTTCATTTCACACTGCTAACATCAATCAGACCCAACAATACAGCCTTTTCATTTCACACTAACATCAATCAGACCCAACAATACAGCCTTTTCATTTCACACTGCTAACATCAATCAGACCCAACAATAAAGCCTTTTCATTTCACACTAACATCAATCAGACCCAACAATACAGCCTTTTCATTTCACACTGCTAACATCAATCAGACCCAACAATAAAGCCTTTTCATTTCACACTGCTAACATCAATCAGACCCAACAATAAAGCCTTTTCATTTCACACTGTGTACATCAATCAGACCCAACAATACAGCCTTTTCATTTCACACTGCTAACATCAATCAGCGCCAACAATACAGCCTTTTCATTTCACACTGTGTACATCAATCAGACCCAACAATACAGCCTTTTCATTTCACACTGTGTACATCAATCAGACCCAACAATAAAGCCTTTTCATTTCACACTAACATCAATCAGACCCAACACTTTTTCCATCAAACCCCCCAGCCTCAGAACACACACCCCCAGCCCAGGACCCCCCCATACTACCCACCCCCCCCCCCCCACCCAGCACTGCCCACCCTGCCGACTGCACCTCGAAGCTCGGGCGACAGATTTGCACGCCCACACGTGCTCAAGTGAGGGGGGCGGAGGAACAGACGGCAGATTGCGCTGGAACATCTACGGGCCGAACGTGGGCGTGTCCCGCTGAGCTCAGGTGTGAAATGTTTACGCCCCCCCCACCGCCCCACCCCGGTCCCAGTCCCCCCCCCCCACCGCCCCCTCCCTGCCTGTCCCAGTCCCAGAGACGGGAAACACAGCTCAAAGTTTCATGGCAGCATATTTCATTTGATTGCTGATTTAAATTATGACTGGCTTTCACATGCAGAATGCGCAGGGTCACATGCAGATGCGCAGGTTCACTGCAGATGCACAGGGTCACATGCAGATGCGCAGGTTCACTGCAGATGCGCAGGGTCACATGCAGCAGTTGCACCACAGCATCGTTAGGATCACAGCTCGGTCTTTTCAGGTCTGCAAACGTGGCCACAAACAGCTTTCAGATGGATGTGCACATTCACAACCCAAAGAAAGCCGACTGAGACCCACTCAAGAGAATATCTTGAGTCACACGAGTCAGACATACAGCGGATGGAGAAGGAACGCGGGCTGAACTGCATGCAGTAACGAGCCCAATCTGATCTAACGTTCGCTCTGACATCTCAGAATGACAGGCATCTCTCAAAATGACTGACAGCATCAGGAGGAACAGCTGGGAAGTGATAAGAGTTGGGATGCGAGTGGCGATTAAAAGACTAATTAGCTTCATTAAATCAGCGCAACAGCAGTGAGTGGTGTGGCTATTTTTAGCGAGCAGGCTGGCAAACAGAAGTCATACAGCAGCTGCTAGTTTTTTAAATGTATTTTTTCTTTTTTCTAAGAGGCCAGACAGCGGTCTTCAGCGGCCGGACAGAGAGCCGTTGTGCCGGACAGAGAGTCTCACACACGCGGAGCGCTCAGACTGCCCTGCACTCCATTAACCGCCAGCGGCTGCGTCTGCTCCCCGAGCTGCGCAGTCTGCTCCCCGAGCTGCGCAGTCTGCTCACGATGCGCAGAGGAGGGGGCGAGCCTACAAAGACCAGCTCAGAGACCTGGGCCTGAGGACATGTCTCAGAGCTCTGATACAGCGTGTCATACTCACACACAGCGGCGCAGACGTACCCAGATCTGCGCAGTCGTAGCGATACTCACGCAGACGTGGCAGTACTCACGCAGACGTAGCGATACTCACACACAGCTGCACAGACGTAGTTGTACTCACGCAGCCGTACACAGATGTGCGCAGACGCATTGATACTCACGCTGATTTTCCGTCCCCGTCCAGCTTGGTGGCGCTGGCGCCCTTCTTGGCCAGCAGGGCGGAGACCTTGTCTGCTTCTCCATGCTCCACTGCCGCCAGCAACCGCTCGTCGTTCTTACTCCACTCGTGAGCCTGGGGGGGGGGGGGAGGCGGGGGGGGGCACATCAATCACTGCTCACTCACAGCCCAGTTACGCAGCTGTCATTAACCCTTCGCACACAGACAGCAGGAGTAACCCCAAAAGGCATCACCCCCCCCCCCACCACCCCCACCAGAGGGCGCTGAAGCATGTGATGAACTGCATGTGTCCAAGCGACAGGATCAGGCCCCTGACTGAGGCATCACGCGTCTGAAGAGCTGGATTTCCTCACTGGGGGGGCAGGACTAAATAAAAATAAAAATCACATGCCTGGCCGCCTGACCCACGGATTGAACACATGCTTATTTTCCAAAACAAAACTGCTTGGATGGGGTACTGTTGAAATTAAAATGACAGTTTAGAAGCAGAGTAAACGCACAGGGAGCTTTCTCCCGCCATCCAATAAAAAAGGAACTTTCTGCCACAACCTGAGCATGGAGGGGCCCAATCAAATCACAGTACTGAAATCCCAGCATGCACTGCTCTATATGTACTACAGTCTGGCCTCGCTTCGGCTCCCTAGAGGAGGGAAGTATTTCAGATTCTTACGGTCATGCCAAATTTCCAACAATGCGCAAGCGGGCTCAAACACTAATGGATGTATTTATGCACACAGATTCGACACATTCCTCCTGCCACTGCAGTCCGCACGCCCTCTGAGAACCCATCTGTCAGGAGGGGCGGTGTTTTTGTAAGATTTCTGAGCGGATAGGCCCCACACAGTGTTATTTCAGGGACTGGATGGATTTGTGCCCTGCAGTCAGTAATGGGCCTCATTAATAACCTGGTGCTGGTGACAGGGCTGTGCTCCAGTGACCTCAGGCCTCAGTCATCACACCGCCCAACCCAACCCAGCTCTGCCCCTCAACCAGGCTCCACCCCAATGACCGACTCTCCAGCTCCGCCCCTAAATCAGGCTCCGCCCCAATGATCGACTCTCCAGCTCTGCCCCTCAATCAGGCTCCGCCCCACTGACCGACTCTCCAGCTCCGCCCCTCAACCAGGCTCCACCCCACTGACCGACTCTCCAGCCCCGCCCCTCAATCAGGCTCCGCCCCACTGACCAACTCTCCAGCTCCGCCCCTCAACCAGGCTCCACCCCACTGACCTGTACTCCAGCTCCGCCCCTAAATCAGGCTCCGCCCCAATGACCGACTCTCCAGCTCCGCCCCTCAATCAGGCTCCGCCCCACTGACCGACTCTCCAGCTCCGCCCCTCAATCAGGCTCCACCCCTCTATCCAGCTAAACCCCTCATCCGGCTTTGACCCTCTGCTCCACACTACTGCTCCACACCCAGCTCTGCCCCTCCCTCCAGCTCCACCATTCTGGCCCCACCCCTTCCTCAGGCTCCGCCCCTCTGGCCAGCACAACCATATTCATGACAAAACCACTCAGCTGGTTGTTTGGGATTTTTCCAGAAAAACTGAACCAGTATGCACAGCCTGCATGCTCCTGAACTACAGAACTGAAACACATACACTTCCTGCATGACTCAGAACTACAGAACTGAAACACACACACTTCCTGCATTTCCCAAAACGACAACAGTGTTAGTCTTGCAGTTCCCAAGAATCTCTGAGTCTCATCTTTTAGGTTTGTTTGCCTTCTATATTTTCATTGACACCACATGCGCACACACACACACATATACATACACACACACACACACACACACACAGGGGCATCATCAGCTCCTGATAGCCAGCAGTGGGTAATTTATTTGGATCTGAAAAAGTCTATAGCCATTTAAAAACTAATTTAGGCTAATTACACATTTAATCAAAACAGCACTGACCACCATCTGCAGTACAGAGCCGCACAAATCTGATCCGTCTGAAACCCAATCCGTTTCCTTCAAGGGTCGGAGGCCAGAGCCTCCATAACAGCCCACATTAATTATTAAACCCTGATTCACAGGCTCACCGTACGCTCCCCCTGAATCTCAGGAGGTAAACCCTGATTCACAGGCTCATTGTGCGCTCCCCCTGAATCTCAGGAGGTAAACCCTGATTCACAGGCTCAGGACCCTGCAGTGAGGCGTTTAAGGGGTGAGGCATCGTACCCCCACAGTTCTCAGAACAGAGCTACAGAAACGGGGATCTGTCAGAACCCCAGTCACGCAGCCTGGCCTAGCGACGCAGACGCAGTTCACCCGAACACGCCGACACAGCACGTCCATGTCTACACTGCTGCTCGGAACTCAAACACCGTGTACTCCTCTTAAATAAGAGCAGAATCCTGGGGGGGGGGGGTGGGGTGGGACGGGACGGTGGGGGCTGGGGGGGTAACGCTCTCTCTGACCCCCCTGCTGTAAAGGCACCAGGGCAGCAGGGTGGGAACGCTCATATTTCACAGTCTGGAGTTTTCACCCACGCAGACGGGACGGGGCCTGGGGTCCTCTGCACCGGGGGTGGGGGGCTCTGCACCGGGGGTGGGGGGCTCTGCCCCGGGGGTGGGGGGCTCTGCCCCGGGGGTGGGGGGCTCTGCAGCAGAGCGGACTGACTTCTTACTGTGAGGGGCGATTTTCCTCCTCACTGGGAAATGGGACAAACGGGCAAACTACAAATAAGCTTGGCGGTTGACACAATTTCAAAATGTAAATATGCAAAACTGAATTCTAGCAGTAGAACAAACCATTCTGTTCCCACGTTTTTCCTGTTTTCACAGCGATGTGAACACACACTCAATCATGTCTGTCAGGGGAGGTCTGACAGTCCCAGCATGCACCCTGAGCGAAAGTAGGAACGCACCGTTAGTGCACCCGCGCGTAAACGCTGGTGCTGCGCCAGAATCCCGGTCTCCATTAGAGACGGACATCAGCGTCTCAGCGTGTGCATGCCACGGGCGGTGGGCAGCGGGGAGTGGGCAGCAGGGAGCAGGCGGTGGGTGGTGGGCAGCGGGGAGTGGGGAGTGGGCAGCAGGGAGTGGGCGGTGGGCGGTGGGTGGTGGGCAGCGGGCGGTGGGCAGTGGGCAATGGGTGGGCAGCGGGCAGTCCCCTGGAGGGCTGGCTGTACTGCAGTGTGGCAGAGCGGGGTCAGGCTGAAAGGCTGAGGTGGGCAGAGAGCAGCTCTATTTGCGGAAGGTGCTGGAACCCGACACAGTTATCCCAGCCCCCTGCTGAGCCTAGCAGCTGAACCTGCGAAAGCAGATCATAAAAAACACACACACACACACACGCTCACTCGCACACACACAGACGCACACGCACACAGACACACACACGCTCGCTTGCACACACACACACAGACGCACACGCACACACACACACACGCACACGTGCATGCACGCTCGCTCGCGCACACACACACGCTCGCACGCACACGCTCGCTTGCACACACACACACACACACAGACACACACACACACACACACACACACGCACTCACTCACACACGCACACACTCTCTCACACACACGCACGTACACACACACGCACGCACACACTCGCACACACACTCACACTCACACACACTCACTCGCACACGCACAGACACACACACACTCACACAGACACAGACACACACACACACACGCACACACGCACACACTCTCTCACACACACGCACGTACACACACACACGCACGCACACACTCGCACACACACTCACACTCACACACACTCACTCGCACACGCACAGACACACACACACTCACACAGACACAGACACACACACACACACGCATACAGACACACTCACGCGCGCACGCACACACTCGCACACGCACACACACACACACTACGGTGCTGGAAGCCCACAGTGCTTCAGTTACCCCCCCATCCCCGCAGCTCAAGATGACGCTGAAGGTGACGAAGACCTCCTCACTAACCCAACCCCCTCTCAGCCACGCCCCTCTTCTGAGGAGCAGAAGCACGGCTTCAGCAGGTCTCAGAACGGAACCGGACCCCCTGGGAGGGATCGGGCCACACCAGGACCCAAACGCACAGACAGACAGACAGACTGCGTTGCCCTGACACAGCCTTTGATGTGAGGACACGCCCGTATAAACGCTCCCCACAATGTGACCCTTTCAGAAACCAGCTCAACTTTCAGCAAACTCAATCAGGAACAAGCGCTCCCAGCAACACCCTGAGGGGGGCGCTGTCTCATCTGACTGCAGACGCTGCCCGTGTGTAATGACAGCTGCATTCGCTTAAGGAAACCATCGCCATTCCAGGACCCCCCTGTCCTGGCCCCCCCTGTCCTGGCCCCTCTGTCCCAGAACCCCCCCGTCCCAGGATCCCCGCTCTGCCAGAACCCCCCCGTCCCAGGACCCCCGCTCTGCCAGAACCCCCGGACACGACAGCCCCCCTCTGAGTTACTGCGGCCCCTCTGAGCGATCAAATTTACTCCAGACCCCGATCCTGCCGGACGGGCGAGGAACACGGCAGAACAAGGGGCCGCACGGACAGACCCACGCACGACCCACTCAGCCTCATTTATTATCAGGAACTAATCTGGAATAGAAACGCCCACCCAAAACAGACATATTACACCTCATGTTATCCAGCGTACTCCAAGGAAATGAAAGAGTGTAAAGTGTTAATGAACCAATCCCCAAACAGAACCAGCACAGAGCCATGTGGTCAGAACAGAAATGCCTAAACACAGATCGGGCTGCGCTCCACTTCCTGGCCTGTTTATTTGTCAGCTGATTTTGTACTTGTTACTCAGTGGAGGGGCACATTATTTGTTGCTAGTATTACCCGCCTGGTGTGAAGCAAATGGAGCCAGGAGATTGTCTGCGAGGTGCTACACAAATATAAACCTTATTGTTTATTAATGCTATTTTTGAAACCCCAAATCTCAGACAGAAAAACGGCTGTGATTGCGCTTACTTGCAAAGACCAAAATGTAGACCTATAATCTGCACATCTCAGTCCAAACCCCCCCTATTTTAACTATTCAGTTGTGTGTGTTATGAAATGAACGTGTTTGGAGGTTTAGCCATCCCCCCATGCACAGCGCTGTAGTACAAGCCTGCTGAATGACATGCAGGATCTCCTCAGACATGTTCAGACTCACGGACTGCTGCAGGCACGACTTTAACCACAGAGATTACTCAACTCCTACACCCAACGCTGGCTTTGCCTCGGCTTCTTCAGGCTCCCAGTTCAAATCCAGAGATTACTCAACTCTTACACCAAACTCTTACACCAAGCTCTTACACCAAGCTCTTACACCAAGCTCTTACACCAAGCTCTTACACCAAGCTCTTACACAGGGCTCTTATCCCGAACGCTGGCTTTGTCTCGGCTTCTTCAGGCTCCGAGCTCAAATCCAGAGATTACTCAACTCTCACACTAAACTCTCACACCAAACTCTTACACCAAGCTCTTACACAGAGCTCTTACACCAAGCTCTTACACAGAGCTCTTACCCCGAACGCTGGCTTTGTCTCGGCTTCATCAGGCTCCGAGTTCAAATACAGAGATTTCAAACACATGTGCAGCGGTCAGTGCTCGCGACTGTGCAAATATGACCCCAATCTTCATAAACAATCGCACACAACACAATACTGACAGCACTGACAGGCTCTGTAAGACTTTAAATCAGGGCCCTGCTTAACCCAGTGGTGCCCAATCCAGAGTCTGCACATGGGATTTAACTTTCACCTTCAGTTCACTTCAGACCCAGGAAACCAGGTGAGGCGATTTGATGAGAGAAAAAGTGCTTCAGCTGATCGATAAAGAGCTGAACAACAACAGAGCCCAGGAGGAACCAGACGAGAGACTTTCAGCTCAATATGACAACACCCTGTGATTCACTAACCCTAACCCTAACCCAACACCCTGTGATTCACTAACCCTAACCCTCCTGCTGGGTGTGCAGTCATGAGATTGCAGCAGAGAACAGCAGGCCTCTCCAGCCCCACAGACACTCCCTAAAAGCAAACAGACGGTGATCAACAGCAGCAGATACAAGAGCCAAACAAAGGCCTCTTAATGCCAGAGATTATCACCCATTTACTGGAGAACAGAGCGCAGATTTACACACACACACACACACACACACATGCACAAACACACCTACACACACACACACACAGATACAAATACACACACACATGCACACACACACAGATACACACACAGATACACATGCACAAACACACACACATGCACAAACACACGCACACACACACACACACGCACACACACACAATAAAATAAAACAAAAGTAACTAATCCACAGCTCAAAAGGTGCTTTTGAGCTGTGGCCAGCCCAGTGCCAGCCCAGTGCCAGCCCAGTGCCAGCCCAGTGCCAGCCCAGTGCCAGCCCAGCCCTGAGACAGCCCATGACTGACAGGTGGTAACTCCACCCCCTCAGACAGGACATAGACGCTTCAGGCCCCAGAGGATGCTGGGTACAGCACAAGCACAAACACAGCAAGAGCTCTTTCAGCAGGAGAGACCAGCACCAAGAGCAGCCTTAGACATGGACCGAGGGCGGAGTGACTGATTGGCCAATGGGTGATAAGGCGGAGTGACTCATTGGCTGATGGGCGGTAAGGCAGAGTGACTGATTGGCTGATGGGCGGTAAGGCAGAGTGACTGATTGGCTGATGGGCGGTAAGGCAGAGTGACTGATTGGCTGATGGGCGGTAAGGCAGAGTGACTGATTGGCTGATGGCCGGTAAGGCAGTGACTGATTGGCTGATGGGCGATAAGGCAGTGACTGATTGGCTGATGGGAGATAAGGCAGTGACTGATTGGCTGATGGGCGATAAGGCAGAGTGACTGATTGGCTGATGGGCGATAAGGCAGAGTGACTGATTGTCTGATGGGCGATAAGGCAGAGTGACTGATTGGCTGATGGGCGGTAAGGCAGTGACTGATTGGCTGAGCCACAGGGGACTGGGAGGGACTGCAGACTGCAGTCAGTGCCCGTGTTTAGATTTGAGCAGAGGAACGGGCAGGGCGGCCCCTGGAAAAACAGGAAACACTTAAGCATTATCTAGAAGGGCCCGCGTGAATTTATGAGCGTCCCAGCACAGACAGAGCCCAGCACAAGCCCCGCTGGCCAAGACCAAACTCTCAGCACTTATCTGATCCGGGTCTGCCGCTGCAGAAACAGGAAACGAACAAAACGCAGAGAAATAGCATCAGAACACGGACAAGCTGGACTCCAGGGGAACGTCCACTACAGGAACACACTCCCAGTAAAGAAACACGCCGTGACTTCTACTACTTGTAGAGAAACACAATTTCTATTACTAAGAAGGACACACTGTTTAACTTTCATTACATGAAAACCCTTACTTATACGGACACACTTTGTAAGTTCCATTACATAAAAACACTAACTTCCATAACAGGAAAAGGTCAGAGAGAGAACACTGGCCTGACTTCTGCAATCCTTTCTACAACCACCCTTGAAAAATGTCTAAAATATTCCAACATTCGGTTCACTTCATTCAAGCGTACAAGTTTATTTATTTCAAGGATAGGGTTACCAGTTGGCTCTTTTGTGATGAGTTCATTTTTGAAATTTCTAAACGAGTATTCACACTGCTTTGTGAATTCACAGAAGAGGCTTACGCTGGTCTTATGTAGGTCAGAAAGTATGTGCCACACAGACGCAGATACCACACAGCGTTTGGCTGATTAAAAACACACCAAGGCCACGTGTTTCCACCCACAGAGTCAGGACATATCCCATCAAACCCGGCGCACTCTCAGAAGCTTCCTCTCTTCCTCTGGCTGCTCCTGACCCCGCTCCGGGACTCTGGAGACGGGCAGGACTAATGACCACAGGTGGGAATGGTTCATTTGGGATTTTTCACTCCGTTTAGGAGCCAGTGGTTCAAAGCTCCGCTGAGAGACTCATCTCTGAGGAGTCTGGCTGTCCCGAGCAGGCCGGCCCGGCCTTCCTGTTGTCTTTGAGAGGCAGCGTGTTATTCTTCCACAGCCGAGCCGCTGAGTGAAACCCGCAGCTCCTGCAGACTCCGGCGCGCTTTAAAAATAGACGGGGAACTTATCAGCTTCCTGCGAGAGGACGGCGGGTCGAGGGGGCGCGCGGTCAGGACGGAGGGGGGGACCACGTGCCCTTAAACACGGGACGGAGCGCCGAAAAAACACGCAGCGCTGAGAACACGCAGCGTGAAAACACGCAGCGCTGAGAACACGCAACGCTGAGAACACGTAGTGCTGAGAACACGCAGCGCTGAGAACACGCAGAGCTGAAAACACGCAGCGCTGAGAACACGCAGCGCTGAAAACACGCAGAGAGCCACACGGACATGTTCTGGTTTCCACAGCAACACTGCGGCCTCCGTATGAAAGCCAGTCTGTAAAAACCCGAGAGAACTGAAGGTGGTTTAGTAGACCAGTGAAGGCTGAGGGTGCGCGGAGTTAGCCGAGGCTAACAGAGAGAACGCCAGAATTCAAGTAGCAGAAACTATCACAATGTTTAAGTAAACGACAGCCCATCATCAATGGTCAGTCACTGATCTTGGCATCAGTGACTGACCATAGCCTGAGGGCTATTCAAGCAGATCTGTGCAATCAGAGCAGTGAGGGTTAACACTACTGCTTACCCAGGATCATTTCACATATTTGGACCTTGAGATGCGGTGCTCTATAAAAAGTACACATTCAGGCAAACTGAGTGATGTGGCTTTCACCATGACTGCAGAAACAGGATAAATGCTTTTGCTTTGGGTGGATGCTGTCATCAAAATGCTAGTGCCAGTGTGGCACATTCAAGGGAATTAAAATATGCCAGAAAATCCCTGCTTTACTAAAGCACAGCACAGCAAAGAGATTCAGTGCAGTAAAGCAAGTCTGTTTCAGCACAGTAAAGAGTCTCAGTGCAGCAGCCTTAGTGCAGCAGTCACAATGCAGCAGTCTTAGAGCAGTAGTCTCAGTGCAGTAGAGTCTTAGTGCAGTAGTCTCAGTGCAGTGGAGGCTCAGTGCAGTAGTATCAGTACAGTGGAGGCTCAGTGCAGTACAGTCTTAGTGCAGTAGTCTCAGTGAAGTAGAGTCTCAATGCAGTAGAGTCTTAGTGCAGTAGTCTCATTGCAGTAGAGGCTCAGTGCAGTAGAGTCTCAGTGCAGCAGTGTCTCAGTGCAGTAGAGTCTCAGTGCAGTAGTCTCATTGCAGTAGAGGCTCAGTGCAGTAGAGTCTTAGTGCAGCAGTGTCTCAGTGCAGTAGTCTCATTGCAGTAGAGTCTCAGTGCAGTAGAGGCTCAGTGCAGTAGAGTCTTAGTGCAGCAGTAGTCTCAGTGCAGCAGTAGTCTCAGTGCAGTAGTCTCATTGCAGTAGAGGCTCAGTGCAGTAGAGTCTTAGTGCAGCAGTGTCTAAGTGCAGCAGTAGTCTCAGTGCAGCAGTAGTCTCAGTGCAGTAGTCTCATTGCAGTAGAGGCTCAGTGCAGTAGAGTCTTAGTGCAGCAGTGTCTAAGTGCAGTAGAGTCTCAGTGCAGTAGAGTCTCAGTGCAGTAGAGTCTTAGTGCAGTAGAGTCTCAGTGCAGTAGAGTCTGTGCTGTAGAGTCTCAGTGCAGTAGTCTCAGTGCTGAACCCTCTCACACACGCATGCCCTTACAGCTCTCCTGAGCACTGACTGCCAAATCCACACACCTCTCAACGGGGACTTCAGAGACCAAAGCACATACATCATCATTCCTTTGGTAATTTTGTAATTTTATTTTCTACTGAAACACAACGTAGAAACTTTAAACGCAGTTAAAATGTAAAACAAATGTTCCTGGACAGGTCCAGGGCCAGGCCACTTCCTCTGAAAGCGTTCTCATCGCTGCGCGCCCCGGACCCAGACTGTTCTCCTCAGAGGGACGGGTTCATTCGGGTCCACGCTGATTTAACATCTCTCTGCGGAATGCTCTGCGGCCTCAATCCGCCCAGCAGAGCCACAACGGGCTCTCAGTAAACAGCGCAGTCCTGTGCGCTCAATGCGCTGCACACAAGATAATGACACTGTTACAGACAGTGATGACTGCCATTCAGAGGAACCCTGTCCCACAGGAACAAACATCAACCGCAGCTTATCAACTGAACTGTGTTCACAAGTTAACTAGCACATTTAAACCATTTAAATATTCAAAATACCTTTAAAATTTGATGAATGCACTATTTAATACCATAATGCCAGACCAGTAAGCAGTTTAATTAGAATTTTTTTTTTTTTTAAAGGCCAATTGTTGAAGCGAGCAGAAAAACAATGTCCTGTTTTCCACACAGTTCTGGATGCGATCCCGCAAACCCTCCATACACCCTCAGCACTCTTACGCAAGCACTCGCGTGCTCCTCTCGAGAAAGGGCCCCCGCCTCAGGGGGGGGGGGCAGCGCCAGGGAGTTCCACCCCCAGCCCGTAATGATGCCAGCACTCTTCCCCGAGCAGAACCACACCACCTATGGAGACCCCAGCAGGGCCCCGCCCCACCGTGCACCTGCCCCCCTGTAGGCCAAACACAGTACTACAGAAGAGCCAGTGACTATTTTACCTGCTACATATTTCCATATTAGCCTGTATTTAATGTATCAGGCAGCAATACCTAACAAGCCTCTAGGGATAAGAATACCCACCAAATGAATGGATAATGATCTAGCCAATTCTAAACAGATATTAAACAGACAAGATTGAAATTTGCAGCTCTATCAAAACCAGCTAAAAGCTCAGCTGGGATAAACAGTACACAGAGAGAGGTGCTTCAGGGGGCTAGCATTACAAAACTCTGCCTTAAACCAAAGGAGGACAGGGGTACATCTAAGCCACAAGCTTCAGCAGAAACACACGCAGCTGTGGTTCCAGAAGCCGCATCTGTCCGATGAATATGACGAGGCCTGACTACAAGAGGACAGTTGTTTCAGGAAGTGAGGCACGCTGGGACATCTCTGCGATTGCGCATTCAGGGTGTGTGAGGATCGGACTGGCACGGCTGCAGGAGGGTTGCCCAACATGGAGCCCGAATCCTGGCGTCGCCTCTCAGACGCCCACCTCTGGAGAAACAGGTTCCAGAGTCACAGCCAGGGGAGCTCAGAGCCGCGAGAGGAAACCCGCAGCACAGCGTTCAGGCTTCTGAGCGCTAACCAGGCCTCTGACCCTGGGAGAGGAACCTTACACACTCAGCAAGGCTGCACCTCACAAGACTGAAGCCAAGCAGCTCCCTTCCAACAACAGGTATTCCTGTACTGTCTGAGTTCATCTACACACAAGAACACCAGTGCCTGTAGTGTATCGGTGTTGATTAATGAACACACACACTCACTCACACACAGACACACACACACACAGACACACACACACACACACACACACACACACACACACACACACACACACACACACACACACACACACACACACACACGCGCGCACACACACACACACACTCACTCGCACGCACGAACGCATGCATGCAGACACACACACACGCACACACACACGCGCACACACACGCACACACACACGCACACACACACGCACACACACACGCACACACACACACACACCTGTTCCTGTGCCCTGCTGGTAATTTGCGAGCACACGCACACCTAAGGGGTAAAGCAAGCTGAGACTAATCTCCCTCAATCTCATTAACATATTTTCAGCAGAGTAATGTCCACAGTGTGTGCACAATGTGTAAAGCGTGTTTGTGTGTGAGGGAGCGTGTGCGTGTGTGTGAGAGCGCATGTGCAGTGTGTGTATGTGCGTGTGTGCGCACAGTGTGTGTGTGTGTGTGTGTGTGAGAGCGCGTGTGTGCACAGTGTGTGCATGTGAGAGCGCGTGTGTGCATGCATGTATGCAAGTGTGTGTGTAAGAATGCACAAGTGCACACGTATTCACTATGTGCTGCAGTAAAGATCTTCAGGAACACACTCTTATTGAATCTCCTGCAGATGCCTGGGTATCCTCTGGACTTGCTAAAGCTTTGAAATTCTGTTTTCTTCAGACATGTGAAATCCCAACTCATACCTGGTCTTACTCTCTCAGCAGGGCTCAGAGAACCCGCCCGTCTTCTCAAACTCTATTTCCACAGGGCCTGAAACCAACAACCACCTGGGTGCTGCCTGATCATTACTCTACCGTCAGATTTGGGTCAAATCCCTATTTTATGCAATTTAACCCTTTACATGTGATCTGCAGGACTCTGCATACATGATTATGTACAGATACACATTCTGATTAGTCATGTGAGGAATCTGCAGGCTTCGCTCTCAAACCCAGCCTGCGCGTAAAGAGTTAAAGTATTTAAAATGCACATCTGAAGCAGGTCTGTCCACTACTGGTCGTATGATACAGTATAACTCAAACATGACAGGCAACTATGTGGACTGGAGATAAACTACCTACCCCTCCTCGAGCCAGAGTCTACAGCCCTACAGGAACTGCATTTACGAGAGTTCCTGTACTGGACTCATAGCACCAGCAGTTCCCACGTTCTGTACTGGTGTGTGTTTCCAGGGACAGAGACACAGTAATGAATCCCAAGAACAGAAAAACCCAATATTACAGAGAGCCAGGACCAGATCAGATTACACAGACAGGACCAACCCGGAGATTATACACAGGATATTCTGTGACTCCTGTCCAAATATGACATGATTCCTGACCCTCCCACAATCCTGAACTTAACCCAATCACAGCTGACCTTTCCACAATCCTGAATATCACCCAATCACGGGTGGGGGCGACATAGTTCAGGAGGTAAGAGCGGTTGTCTGGCGGTCGGAGGGTTGCCGGTTCAATCCCCCGCCCTGGGCGTGTCGAAGTGTCCCTGAGCAAGACACCTAACCCCTAATTGCTCCCAACGAGCATGGCAGCCTTTCACCGTTGGTGTGTGAGTGTGTGTGTGAATGGGTGAATGAGAGGCATCAATTGTAAAGCGCTTTGGATGAAAGCGCTATATAAATGCAGTCCATTTACCATTTACCAATCACAGTTGACCCTCCCACAATCCTGGTTAATATTAACCACCATACCAGCTATCAATACATCAAGACACTTTTCAACTAGGCCAAGTGTCAAACTGAATTATTCTTCCGTATTTGTATAAGAAATGAAATATGACAAAGTCATAAAGAAATTAAAGGTGAACAAAGCACAACACAACAGCTACCAAAAGAAAACTACCACACCACACAATACAATAAACACTATTGAACAGCTACCAAAGAAAAACAGGAACACACCACACACCAAATGCAGCATCTCCTTTTCCAGTCGCCTTTACTAAAATCATCAGATAATCAGACGTCACATCACAGCGCTGTCTGATGAGTGTGACGTGCATTCTGCGATCATGACCAACGACTCAGCTCATGACCTCGGCCTCTAAAGCATACAGGAAAAATAACCCTTTAGTGCACTTCCTGTAACACAAATAGCCTTTCCTGTTCTATAAATAGATGACCTTTGGCTTCAGTGCCCCCGTTCCGGAGCCCTGCGTGGCTGTGGCACAGGGCTAGCCTGAGCGAAAACGCCTTCGTCACACCCTGTGAGGCACAGGGAACACACACACTAAGCGCGCTGCGATGAAGCGCAGGACGGACATGCTTACACACGCTCTCCCGAGAGAGGGAACAGGGCGCCACACTGCTCCCATTTAACGAGTACTTGTTGTGATGCACTAGTGCGGTCCTAAATTTTTACACTTAGGAGCACATGCCCTCCTTGGGGGAAAAAAAAAAAAATCAGCATAGAGGCCTGGAGCATTGCATTGAAATGTTAAAAAAAAAAAAAACACACAGGATACCCAAAAAAAAAAAAACTTTCTATTTTATTCACCCAAAACAACTTACACTTTCACATCCTCCCTTTACAAAGCTGGATTTCTTGAGCCAATCCAGCCTAAGAACCTTGCCCAAGAACACAGAGGCTGTGCCCCAAACTGGGACTTGAACCAGGAACCACCCCAGAGCACTAAGACAGACAGCACACAGCTCAGAGCACTAAGACAGACAGCACACAGCTCAGAGCACTAAGACAGACAGCACACAGCTCAGAGCACTAAGACAGACAGCACACAGCTCAGAGCACTAAGACAGACAGCACACAGCTCAGAGCACTAAGACAGACAGCACACAGCTCAGAGCACTAAGACAGACAGCACACAGCTCAGAGCACTAAGACAGACAGCACACAGCACAGAGCACTAAGACAGACAGCACACAGCTCAGAGCACTAAGACAGACAGCACACAGCTCAGAGCACTAAGACAGACAGCACAGCACAGAGCACTAAGACAGACAGCACACAGCACAGAGCACTAAGACAGACAGCACACAGCTCAGAGCACTAAGACAGACAGCACACAGCTCAGAGCACTAAGACAGACAGCACACAGCACAGAGCACTAAGACAGACAGCACACAGCTCAGAGCACTAAGACAGACAGCACACAGCTCAGAGCACTAAGACAGACAGCACACAGCTCAGAGCACTAAGACAGACAGCACACAGCTCAGAGCACTAAGACAGACAGCACACAGCACAGAGCACTCTACAGCAGTTTCCACTGTAAGCAGGGGGGTCAGTCTGGAAATGCAACACAGACGACTTCCTCCACTCAAACGTGCCAATGCTGCTCGGCCCGGCACAGCTGCACATGCTTACAGCAGCGCAGATAGAATCAGGCTGGGGGGGGGACGTTTCCCCGAAACACTGACCAGCGAGGGGAAACCCTATCCCGCACAGAGCAGAGGGGCCGTCTGGCTCGCTTCAGGACCCCCCCTCCCCCGCGTTTCGGTGTCGCCGTCTCTCCCCTGACCCCGGGCGACGGCCGTTCTGATTCCTACATGCATTGGGGGGGGGGGGGGGGGGGGTGAGAGGGCCTGATATACGGCCGCCATTTTTCATACTTAACAATACGGCTGGAGTCTGAACCGGGTTATCACGCAGCCAATCACAGCACAGCGCACTCAAACACGGCACATCTGTGTGGCCACAGCCACTGTCCTAAAGAACCCTAAACGCACTCAGACGCTGTACTCTACACAGAACTGAGAGAGTCCGTTTGGGACACGGGCCGCTGGAATCTCTGGGCGGTTCTGACTGCTTTGCGGTTCGATCCGACCCGTCCGGGAAGGAGCTCAGCGAGGCGGAACCTCACAGGAGGAGAAGCCAATTTAAAAAGCGTCAGTTCAAAGTCCTGCTGAAAGAAATCCTCAAAACCAAAAGCAAGTTTCAAAGATGACTCAAAGGGACAGTTCAGTTCCGGGGGGTGGGGGGGTTATTCAGTTTCACTGCCTGTTCTCCTTCCTCTAATTGTTTGGGTGTGAAATACAGGACAGTTTTCGCATACAGTCAGATAATACTCTGGCTTTAGAAGCTGGCAGAGGGACATTCAGGGGTTCAAGCTTACAGTCAGGCTTCACTCATACAAACAGGTTCATTTTATGTCGTACATTCACAAGCGTAAACATATTATATTATTATTACATAAATGCCAGTTTCACTAACAGGCCGGGTCTTCGTTCCTCTAGTGCAGCAGATACCACAGAGAGTAGCAGGAATAGGCCAGACCAAAGATGAGATTAAACTGCATTTTCAGAAGGATAGTCAGGGTAAATGCACAAACATGCGAACTCTGGAGACGTCCCATCAGGCACGAGCAGGGCTGGAGGCACTTTAAGTGTGTTTTCTCGCTTTAGACCACAAACCCCCAAAATGCATCTGTAACGGCAAGGCACCTCAAAGGCACAGCCTCTCTGGCGCAGGGAAGTTGCGTCGTCGTATCGAGCCCATTTTTATTCCATCAGCCATAACGGCTCGATATTACCGCGCACCGCAACCCGTAAGCGTGTGAAATATCCCTCACTGCGCAGTAAAACTGCTGGGTTCTGTTTCTTTAGAGCAATAAAACGCAGGAAGTGAGAGGCGCGTTTAAAGAGGCTGTCAGTCGATGGCTGTGGTTCTAAAGGGAGCAGCATGGCTGGATCCAGCCAGGAGGGTGATGAGTAATCTGGCACACAGGAATTAGACGCATGGCGGAGGGCGGGGGGCGGGGGGGGGGGGGGGGGGGATGGGCTGGCTGCCCATAATCCCTCCATGCAGGGCAGCCGGGGGGGTAAAGCCCTGCTGTGCCACCGCTCATCCGCTTTGCTGCCCGGCTGCCAGTTTGACTCCCATTGGTCCCCGCCTCACAGGCTCATCCCTGATTAGTCACCCACACGCTTTGCTCCATGACTAACCGGCTTCCGATTGGCTGCCAGGAGTGGATGGATGCAGGGCCAAAAGCAGGGCCTAACACAGGGCCTAACGCAGGCCTAACTCAGGGCCTAACACAGGCCTAACACAGGCCTAATGCAGGGCCTAAAGCAGGGCCTAACACAGGGCCTAACGCAGGCCTAACGCAGGCCTAACTCAGGGCCTAACTCAGGCCTAATGCAGGGCCTAAAGCAGGGCCTAACACAGGGCCTAACGCAGGCCTAACTCAGGGCCTAACACAGGCCTAACGCAGGTCTAATGCAGGGCCTAAAGCAGGGCCTAACTCAGGGCCTAACACAGGGCCTAACGCAGGCCTAACACAGGGCCTAACGCAGGCCTAACTCAGGGCCTAAAGCAGGGCCTAAAGCAGGGCCTAACGCAGGGCCTAACACAGGGCCTAACACAGGGCCTAACTCAGAGCCTAAAGCAGGGCCTGACTCAGGGTCTAATGCAGGGCTAACACAGCGTCTAAAGCAGGGCCTAACGCAGGGCTAACACAGGGTCTAATGCAGGGCCAAATGCAGGGCCTAACGCAGGGCTAACACAGGGTCTAATGCAGGGCCTAACACAGGGACTAACGCAGGGTCTAATGCAGGGCCTAACACAGGCCTAACGCAGGGCCTGTTCAGCAGCAGTCTTGTTTGCTCAACACAAACATAAATGTTGTGGTGACTCTGCACAATGCCGCACGGCCAGAGAGGCCAGCCTGCGCCAGAAAAGCAACAAATCACAGCGCAGGAGACAGAAGACTGGCGGGAGACCACGCCCCTCAAAGCGTGCTGAGAGCAGGGCTATTGTCCCGCTCGCAGTGTGCGCTGAGTGAGAGAGGCATCAGGGTGAGAGACGAAGCCGTTACTCAGTGTGACACAAACGCAGCGGAGGCCTGGGACCCGGGCCAGACATCACTGCCTTATTATCCCAGCATGCACCAGGGAAAACGCCCCATCCACACAGCTCCCCGGGCAGCGCGTATCAGAATGAAGCACTACGCCTCAGTGCGTAACTGCACATTATACCACCACTAAATCCCACAGATCTGATTCTCAGCCCTGTTAGCGGATAAAAACAAGAGTTTTCTTTTCTCAACCAGTGAAACTCGATTCCCGTCTTTCTAGCGCACAAATCTGCACGTGTGCATTTATTCTGTGGAAAAGGAAGTTCTGTCGGTAATCAGTTTTCCATGCCTCATACACAGTAAAGTCCTTACTCAACAGCACTGCAAAAAATTACAAAAACCTACAAAATACTGCTAATAACTACAAGAAACCACACCAAACTGCCAAAAACTACAAAAACCTACAAAACACTGCAAAAAAACTACAAAAAAATCACATCAAACTGCACAATCCTGCACAATACTGTAAACCACTGAAAAATATCCCTCTGAAAATCTTCACCTCAGACGCAAACTGAATTTCAGGACCCAAAGAAGACAAGCGTGGACAGCGCGTGGGGAAACAGATTTAGAAAATCACCAAGTGCACCATGGGAAGCATATGTTTAATAGCTGCAGGTGACAGATGTCTTTAGCAAAGGAGTCACACATTTGGCCATTCCTAACACAGAGTGTTAGAGTAAGACATTACCACTTTGACTCAAACCCGTTCCGTTACAAGCCTCCTGACACCTACAAACATCGTCTACCTTCGACATGGCCACTCCCAGTGTGGACTGGCCTCAACCAATCAGATGGCAGAAACGGCATGGGTCACAGCCAATGACTTTTACCCTCAGAATATTGTAAGGTGCCTCAGAGGTGAGGTTTAAAAGACCAGCCCCCTTCCCCACCCTGAGCTGGTTCTGCCCCCCCCCCCCATATGAGCTGGTTATGGGGTCCAAATAAGAACCAGAGGAGTCAGACTAGGACTGGGGGGGGGGGGGGTCGCAGTGAATTTGGATAGCAGCACGGGAACACGCACCTGGTGGGGGTGGGGGGGGGGTAGCAGCTGGGTCCTGTTCTGTAGTCAAATCTAAATTTAGAAGGGGTGTAAAACAGCCTTCGCTGGCTCGCACGAGACCCCCATCAATTAGGCTGCAGTAGGCCCTGCAGACAGAGGGTCTGACTCGCCTTTCAGAAACATGAGTCACTACCCCCCCCCCCCCCACACACCCCCCCGGCCCGGACTGGCACGGGTCTCCAACCCGCTACCCCCCCACTGCTGCCATATCTCCCGAGTGAGGTCAGAGAGCTTCTCAGACACAAGCCTGAAAATGTGTGTATCACAGCCCCGGCAACACCGACACCCCAGCAACACACACACACACCCTCCACATCTCACTATGAACACAAAACCCTCGTTTCACGTACATCTCTGGGCTTTTGAAGTCCCGCAATCTGTACAGGTTTGGACAGCAGTCTGGCTCTGGGCTGAGATTTATGCAGCCTGTTAAAGTCACAGCGAAACCCAGGAGGGTCTGAAACAGACAGACCCTATTTCCTGTCTGCGGGGGGGGGTGATGCATTACACTCAATCACATCCACAGCCCTAACCTGCATAGAGATGCATTACACTCAATCACATCCACAGCCCTAACCTGCATAGAGATGCATTAAACTCAATCACATCCACAGCCCTAACCTGCATAGAGATGCATTAAGCTCAATCACATCCACAGCCATAACCTGCATAGAGATGCATTAAACTCAATCACATCCATAGCCATAACCTGCATAGAGATGCATTAAACTCAATCACATCACATCCACAGCCCTAACCTGCATAGAGATGCATTAAACTCAATCACATCACATCCACAGCCCTAACCTGCATAGAGATGCATTAAACTCAATCACATCACATCCACAGCCCTAACCTGCATAGAGATGCATTAAACTCAATCACATCCACAGCCATAACCTGCATAGAGATGCATTAAACTCAATCACATCCACAGCTGTAACCTGCAGAGAGATGCATTAAACTCAATCACATCCACAGCTGTAACCTGCAGAGAGATGCATTAAACTCAATCACATCCACAGCCCTAACCTGCATAGAGATGCATTAAACTCAATCACATCCACAGCTCTAGAGATGCATTAAACTCAATCACATCCACAGCTCTAGAGATGCATTAAACTCAATCACATCCACAGCTCTAGAGATGCATTAAACTCAATCACATCACATCCACAGCTCTAACCTGCATAGAGATGCATTAAACTCAATCACATCCACAGCCCTAACCTGCATAGAGATGCATTAAACTCAATCACATCCACAGCTGTAACCTGCAGAGAGACGCATTAAACTCGGTGCAGCTGGATCTGAACTGGCACCCGCTGTGATCCAGGCTTCACCTCCTCATGCCAGTATGGCTTTAACGCCAGAAACTTCCCGTTGGTACGACGCACTTGGCAAGACACCTGTTGGCCCCTTTCAGCTGGGTCTGAGCCTGTTTCCCAGCAGAAATCCAGCATCTGCTTTTCTTTCTCTGTCTCTTTTCCAAGACAACCTGAGACACCAACCACACACTCCGTCTGTAAAAGTCATTTAGCCGCTGAGCCGATCTCCCCCAGAGCGCCGGACGCTAATGTCTGTGAAAGTAGTTTAACACGACTCGGAACGGAGCACTAGGCTTTGGCACAAGGGGCCGTGAAACTGTGGTCCTCACAGGGAGCAGGCGAGTGTGGTTCAGTACGCTGTGAGCTGTGAGCTAACACTGTGAGCAAACGCTGTGAGCTAACACAGAGCTAACACCGTGAGCTAACACTGTGAGCTAACACAGAGCTAACACAGAGCTAACACTGTGAGCAAACACTGTGAGCTAACACAGAGCTAACACAGAGCTAACACCGTGAGCTAACACTGTGAGCAAATGCTGTGAGCTAACGCTGTGAGCTAACACAGAGCTAACTCTGTGAGCTAACACACAACTAACACTGTGAGCTAACACTGTGAGCAAACGCTGTGAGCTAACACAGAGCTAACACCATGAGCTAACACTGTGAGCAAATGCTGTGAGCTAACGCTGTGAGCTAACACAGAGCTAAAGCTGTGAGCTAACACAGAGTTAACACTGTGAGCTAACACACAACTAACACTGTGAGCTAACACAGAGCTAACACAGAGCTAACGCTGTGAGCTAACACTGTGAGCAAATGCTGTGAGCTAACGCTGTGAGCTAACACAGAGCTAAAGCTGTGAGCTAACACAGAGCTAAAGCTATGAGCTAACACAGAGCTAACTCTGTGAGCTGCGAGCTAACACTGTGAGCTGTGAGCTAACGCTGAGCGCTAAAGCTGTGAGCTAACAAGCTAACGCTGTGAGTTAACACTGAGCTAACACTTTTTCTCAGTTCTCCCCAGCACTGAGCCTGTCTGTCTGTCAATGGCTCATCACGTCAGTCTCCCTGAGCAGGCTTACGCAACGACCGCAAAAGTAACGAATCACGCATGACATCATGATGAAGTGATTCAGATACAGGACGACCAAGCACAGACATGCCACAAGACTGTGCACTGGAGCCAACACGAACTTGTAAAATAGAATGAGACTTACTTCCTCAAATAACATCATTTGTGAGAAATCAGCTTAATTACCCCAACAAGAGATCTAGGTTGCCGTGAAATTGGATCAAGCAATTATTTCACGTATACATTGCCAAGTACACAGTACATTTAGAAATCTGGCTGAAGTTGGCCATTTAGTTTCAGACGATTAGTTGTAAAATTAGATTCAGCCTCAGCTATGAGATTTCTCTGCTTGGAAGCCCACAGGACCGCCACATAGATCCATTACAAGGTTCAACTCAGGTGTGGACCGTCGCATAACTTTAAACACAAACACCACTTTGAAAGATCCTGGAACTAACGCAAACCCCCATTCCTTGACTCTGGGACGGACTTCAAAATCAAGACGGGATGAAGACGAAGATGTAGGCTCAGACAAAATTACGACTGGAGCACAAAGAACATGACAGAGACGGATCAAACACGGAGACGCTCGGCGAAAGCGAACGTCTTTACCATCGCAGGGATGGTTTGGAAAGCGGCCGGCTCTGCAGAGCTATTTTCTCTGGCATTCCAGCTCACCAGGCCTCCTGAAGTATGGAGGTCTGGCGCGAGCACAAATACCAGCGCAATTTCAGCCGACCGCGCGCCAGCGCTCAACCCAAAATAGAAAAAGAGGATATTTTCTTTCTCTCGCGCTCCCCTACCCCTTCAGAAAAAGAATGTCCCAGTAAGACTAAAGCACAGTTTCGCTGAGAAACTCGATAACCCAACCCAATCCCGCCCCCCCCCCCCCACCCGGCCAAACGCTGGGGTTCAGAAAAAGTAGACAGGAAATCCAAAGTCAGGAGGAGACAGGAATCGATAGAGACAGAGAGGACCTTCATGTTCGGACACCATCTAACACCAAACTGCTGGACTGTTCAAATCTATGCAAATACAAATGCAAAGTGGTCTAAAGAACAGGACCAGGCCAAGGTCCGGCCTAATCACCGGGAGGCCATGTTTACCTTTAAAACCACTCAGAGTGCTTTTGTTTGGTTTTCAGATTTCTTCCATGAATTATCTTTTTCTAGCAAGAAAAGTGTGTGTGTGTGTGTGGGGGGGGGGGGGTTACTAAAAGGTCACTTCCTGTCTGTGTTAAGCTTCTGCTGGCGCCTGGAAACAGAGAAATCCACACTGAGCCTCTTAAAGGGCTCGACCCAATCAACAGCTTCTACACCCCATCAACAGCTCTACAGCCTTCTACACCCCAACAACAGCTCTACAGCCTTCTACACCCCAACAACAGCTCTACAGCCTTCTACACCCCAACAACAGCTCTACAGCCTTCTACACCAAATCAACAGCTCTACAGCGTTCTACACCAAATCAACAGCTCTACAGCCTTCTACACCCCAACAACAGCTCTACAACCTTCTACACCCCAACAACAGCTCTACAGCTTTCTACACCCAATCAACAGCTCTACAGTCTTCTACACCCCAACAACAGCTCTACAGCCTTTTACACCCAATCAACAGCTCTACAGACTTCTACACCCAATCAACAGCTCTACAGCCTTCTATACCCCAACAGCTCTACAGCCTTCTACACCCAATCAGCCACACTAAAGCCATCTACATCCAATCAACAGCTCTACAGCCTTCTACACCCCATCAGCCACACTATAGCCTTCTACATCCAATCAACAGCTCTACATTCTTCTACACCCAATCAACAGCTCTACATTCTTCTACACCCAATCAATAGCTCTACAGCCTTCTACACCCCAACAACAGCTCTACAGCCTTCTACATCCAATCAACAGCTCTACAGCCTTCTACATCCAATCAACAGCTCTATAGCCTTCTACACCCCAACAACAGCTCTACAGCCTTCTACACCCGAACAACAGCTCTACAGCCTTCTACACCCCAACAACAGCTCTATAGCCTTCTATGCCCAATCGACTGCTCTACAACCTTCTACACCCCAACATTCTAATGCTGATATCACAATCACTACTGGTAACAGAAAGCAGTGGGGTTCTAGAACACCGGCTTAGAATTCTGAAAAAAGCACGCAAAGAAACCAACTCTTCAAAGGTTTAAAGGAGCATTCCGATTGGCCCGACTGTTAATGTGGAATTCAGCCTGATTGGCCACAGCATGGTCATGCCTCATTCCATGGCAAAACCCCGCCAATACGCAGCATGCGGCACCACTGTTAAAATACTAAGTACCATTCTCGCCAACCTCCTTTTGACCTGCCCAGGTATTCATGCCCATTAAACACAGAATGGCCATTCACACACCACCTCATTACTTACACACAACAGTCAAGTGCCCGCAGGCAGAATTCCACAGATACATCCCTAATCCATTCCATGTCTGATTACGCAATCGATGCGCTAGTTACCCGCGACCCTAAGGCACTCTCCCCCCGCCCCCCCGCCCCCCCGCCCTCCGCCAGCGGATGAGGAGCGCAGGGCCTGAGGAAGACAGCGTAATGGCCGACGCCACGTCCTGCTGTGATAGCGCCATGAGACCAGTCACTAACGAGGAATGAGCGACTGGTCAGCCCACATTGGTCAGGCCGGTATGCTCAGCACCGCCACAGCTGGGTGGAGCTGCTCGTTTTAACAGGCCACGCTCTCACAGCACAAGGCCCACACCTCTGCTTCAGCACCAGCTTCACGCGGCTACTCAGCAAACGGAGGCTGGAAGCCGCTGGACTGCCAGGCCTTCAGCAGTCAGAGAGCGTGAAGTGACCAGCGTTAAACCACATCCACGCAGCACAAACCAAGGGAAGAAAAACACACAAAAAACACATAAAGCCCTCAACTTCCTGGTGCCAGAACTTGGTCGGTCTGTGGGCAGATTTATTCATAAGGAGATGGCTTAGCATTGTTGCTAAGTAACCAAGCTGAGAAATACACTCATTATTCCAATGAAGTGAAAAACACTGTAGGCAGTGTTGGGTTTCAGGGACCCAGATGAAAAAAAAAAAAAAAAAAAAAAAAAAAACACAGATAGCAATCTGTCCAAAGAAGTTAGATTATTATTTCTCCCATTAGTTGCCTGATATATCAGTCATCAGATGACAAAGTAGAAGATCATAAATCTTACTGAAAGAATGACCCCTGCACATGACCACAGGGAGAGGATAAAGTTTTTTTTACAGCGCCTTTTCAAGAGGACAGTCCTACCAGTGTGTTTGACTTTATGCTCATTGATTTAGCAGGACGTGTTTGTGGGGACAGTCCTCTCTCTGTATGAGTGTGTATAAGTGTGTATGCTCATTGATTTAGCAGGACGTGTTTGTGGGGACAGTCCTCTCTCTGTAGGAGTGTGTTTGAGTGTGTATGCTCATTGATTTGAGGACGTGCTTGTGAGGACAGTCCTCTCTCTGTATATCAGTGTGTTTGACTGCATGCTCATTGAGTCCTGCAGACCAAGCGAGGCCTGCTCCAGGAGACCAGCGTGCCTGGAGGGGCGGTTTTGGAGAACAGTGCGTGAGGTTTAGCCTAATGCATCCAAGCTGTCCGCCTCCCCCAAATCGCCCACAGAACGCTGGCAGAGCCACGAGAAGGCCGCAGCTAGCAGTTTCCACACAAACACTCGCACACCAAAACCCGCCTCAGGGCACCCACACACACCCCCTTCATTTGCCTATGACTAAAGCAGGGAGAGAGGGAGGGAGAGAGAGAGGGAGGGAGGGAGGGAGAGGGAGTGATAGAGAGAGGGAGAGGGAGTCTGGAGAATGAACACGAATGCAACTTGTCAGTTTTGTTTGATGTTAACACTTGGCAAACAAGACCTGACCAAACCAGACTTTTTAAGTAACACACACAGAAATACTAATTCCAACTAAAAGAAATCTTACCTGTCAAAACAACATTTTTCTGCATATGTCATCAAAAAATTGCACCAGTCACTATTTTTGTTAGATGACAAACCAGAATGCATATGATCAGGAAGCTATCAAACTCACTCATTCCTACACAATCAGCAGTGAAGAAATTACTAAGCGCTACATCTTCAGATTAAAAAAAAAAAAAAAGAATAATATTGATTCAGTGCTGCAAATCTGCAACTGGGTATTTTATCCAAGTGGAGTGAAGCCATTCCTCCACTGTTGGAGCCAACTGTCAATAACAGAATCCCCGTCACCCACTTTAATCAGCTCCCAGAATTCACTGGCACATTTCGCCAAACACGTTTCTTTAGGCAGCACCAGGAGTTACTCTGAGAGGGGTCGATGAGCAGGTGTTACCAGCTATATGTCTATTAAGTTATTTTACGTGCATTTTGAAGTTTCAAAAAAGAAAAACTGAATGGAAATGCCAAATTTAAAAAAAATAAATAAATAAATAAATAAATAAAACAAATATCACCCAAAAGTTTTTATTCTCAGTAGAGGTGGATTTTGAGGTTCCATGAAAAAGGTTATTCGATAGAGATGGAAATGGAATTTGTGAATAAATGATGATGAAGGGGATGGAATTTGTGAATAAATGATGAGGTAGGGGGTGAACTTGTGTTTTCGAAGAAATGGCCTGATAATGCTGCACAAGAGGTGGATCATCATTTCGGACAGCCTGAAGTTTCGCACCCAAAGACTGAACTTCCTGACCTCCATGACCTCCCAGAACTGTCTTACAGTTTCCTTCTCAGGCATACGGCACCTAGGGGGTCAAATGGCCAATGCCTCTGATGTTAAAATGTAGGCCATCGCACTTCAAAGCCATCGCCACCGAGAAACAGGAGACATGGCCACCGATAGCTGGAATGATAGAGTCAGGACTTATGGTAGATGTAGGTGTTACTGTAGAGGCAGGTATTACTGTATAGGCAGGAGTTACTGTAGATGTAGGTGTTACTGTAGAGGCAGGTATTACTGTATAGGCAGGAGTTACTGTAGATGTTGGTGTTACTGTAGAGGCAGGTATTACTGTATAGGCAGGAGTTACTGTAGAGGCAGGTATTACTGTAGAGGCAGGTGTTACTGTAGATGTAGATGTTACGGTAGAGGCAGGTATTACTGTAGAGGCAGGGGTTACTGCGGAAGCAGGTGTTATGGTAGATGTAGGAGTTACTGTAGATGTTGGTGTTACTGTAGAGGCAGGTGTTACTGTAGAGGCAGGTATTACGGTAGAGGCAGGTATTACTGTAGAGGCAGGGGTTACTGCGGAAGCAGGTGTTATGGTAGATGTAGGTGTTACTGGAGAGGCAGGGGTTATGATGGAGTCAGGACTTATGGTAGATGTAGGTATTACGGTAGAGGCAGGGGTTCCTATAGAGGCAGTGGTTACTGTAGAGGCAGGTGTAAAGAGGCACAGCTGACTGAAGATTAGTATTATAGTTTTGCAAGTGGGTGCTAATCCAGAGGCCAGACTGGCTCTCTCCTGTGGCAGGCAAAAGGAACATTCCAGACCGAGCCATGGACAAGTTTTTTGCTTGTAGGAAGTAGTCAGTCATGTAGTCTTTTTTTTTTGGTGGTAGGGTCAAGGGGCATGTCTGAAACGGACCAGAATGCGATCTCAGCGGCTTCTGTCAGACGGAGATTTATGGAGGTCATCGGAGGCAGGAGCAGAGCAGGCTAGCCATGTCGGACAGACGACAGGAGAAATTTACTGCGGCACGGTACCACCACAGTCATGAAAGAAACGCGCCTGACTTTTATTTGGCTTAGCAGGGGTGCTTCTAAAAGTAATTAGCCTACATAAACGCACCGAGCGGCAAAGCTGCTTAAACGCTCTGGCACACGCGGTGACATTTCGGGCCAGCGGACAGAGCACGGACAATCTGGACTGTGAGAGGTCAGCTCTCATCTGAAATCTGAAACCAAGGGGGGGGGGGGGGGGGGGGGGCGGGGTCGAAATGACCAAATCGTGCAGTTTCAGGTCATCCATCATCTTATCCAGTATCTACAGTATGAAAGCTCATGTGTTTTCAAAATGCCCCCCTCCAGGACATCTTTGTTCTCTCCCTCTCCACCTTCGCTAATGTGTGGTGAGCGTTCTGGCGCAAATTGGCTGCCGTGCATCACCCAGGTGGGTGCTACACATTGGTGGTGGGTGAGGTGAGTTCCCCTTCACTGTAAAGCACTTTGAGCATTTGGAAAAGTGCTATATAAATGTAATTAATAATAATCATAATAATAATAATCTGTAATTTAATTTTAAGTTTTTTTTTTTTTTTAAACTGTCTGTAATCTCTGATTCCAACAATACCTCCAGCTAGCATCAATAATAGCAGCCCAGTCAACGCTCTTGCGCCTGATCTACAGTTAACAGCTTTTTCCATGATGGTTAAAAAAAAAAAAAAAAAGAATGCATGCTTTAAAATCTTTCAAGCATTTCAGACCAGCGTTGACAAACGGCACCCCGTAGTTAATATGGACTTAGCATCATTTCCCTCCCGCCTTGTTATGGTCTCGCCCCAGAACGGTGAGAGATACTCAGAGAGTGCGGAAACTCACCGCACGTTAATCACCCAGCGCCACTGTTCCGTGCGACGGGTCCGACTGCTTTCCCCCACTGCCCCGTGGAGGCTAATGAATATCTGTGTGGCAGGTGTTGAAGTCTGCGCAGCAGCTAGTGCACAGAGGCACTAAAAACACCTCAGCCTGGGAGTAGACCTGCAACGTGTTCAAATGCGTTTCCACTCCCGCCTGAAAGCCACTGTTCCCTGGGTGTGTCCATCACAGCCACGAAGGCTGGACTCACACCCCGGCCACAGCATTTCAGCCTCAGCGCTGCCAACCGCTCTGTCCAGCCTGCAGGCCTACTGAAACGCGTTACTCGCTGCCACTCTGTCCTGCTGAAACGCATTACCCGCTGCCACTCTGTCCTACTGAAACGCGTTACTCGCTGCCACTCTGTCCAGCTTAAACGCGTTACCCGCTGCCACTCTGTCCTACTGAAACACATTACCCGCTGCCACTCTGTCCTACTGAAACGCATTACCCGCTGCCACTTTGTCCTACTGAAACGCATTACCCACTGCCACTCTGTCCCACTGAAACGCATTACCCGCTGCCACTCTGTCCTGCTCTGTCCTGCTGCAACACGTTATGTCTGCAGAGATGACTGCTGAGTCACTCGCGGTGGACGCCGGTCACTTCCTGTGGAGTTTTTGTGGAAAAGTCACTCCCATGCATGACTCAAACCCAGGCCCCAGTGAGACGGGCTTTCTGGGCCGTTTTCTGCATAGTTTGTGGGCAGTGGATGCGTACCAGTCCACATCAGCACAAGACTGCAGTCTGGGCTAAGATGGGACGCTGCTAACCAGCCAGGCCTGGACATGAGCTTTTAACAAAAGGAAAAAATTGCAGGAATCATTTCATATACTTTGAATTATACAGCAATTAAAAACTAAAAATACTAATAAAACTAAACAAATGCCAGGTGACAGACTTCTTGCAATGACGCAAAATCTTCTTAAAAACAAAATGGCAGTTAATAATCATGCAACCAAAGCACAACGCGGCAGGACTTCCATTGAAATTCTCAGAAGTAAAATCTCCATAAATGTAATTGTTCAATGACTACCCAGAACCAATCGCAGAAAACACCCATTTTTCAACTGAATAAATGAAGCAAAAATAAGTAACATTCCTCCAGTTCTGCACTTGTATTTCATATTTATATTTCGCAGTATTCATTTAAATCCATTAGGAGCCACGGTATCTCAGGCCTATGGGAGTGGAGGGGGGGGTTCAGGCAGACTCCCCAGTTTGACTAATCACTTTGATGCATCATCAAAGTTCACATTTTTTTAAGAAAACTTTTTATTCTTTATTAAAGGCACCACTGTACATAAATGCAACACCAGTTCACTGACCGGGATCATTTCCACACTGCGCAAGAACCAGGTGTGATTTCACAGCTTAACGCAGTCTTTACTACATTTGAAGAGATAATGAAACCAGGTGTTCTTTGAACTCCAAGAGAATTTAGCTTATCTCACGCAAAAGACAAGTGGTGACGAATATTCTAAGTGGCTCTGGATGAGACAGTCTGCTAAATAATGTAATGCAAAGAGCAGACCTACTTGACACTGACAGAAGTAAATCTCTAGGGAGTACATTAGCTTTAATTCAGTGTACAGTTCATGTCCCTTTTTTTATTATTCTCAGATACACAGTTTATGGAAGCATAAAAGGTGAGTGAAATTAGTAAGTGTGACTTTCATAAAGGTTAAACCACTTTCCAAATAATAAAGACAGACAAAGACGATGTAACAACGCAATGAAAATAAGGTCGTAAAAAAATGGTAATGAAATAAAACCAAAAGTTTAAAAGGATGTGGCAAAGTACATGCCGTTAGTGGCCCAAAATCCCAAACACACTAAGACGCTGCACTTACATCGCTTTTCCGGAACTTCGCTTTAAGACTCTTCATCGCAGCCCATACAGCTTCCACACGTCCCGGTAAAACCTGCGTGGTAGTGTTGAGATGAAGTTCACACCCGAACAAATATCACCACAACTGAAACCTAACAAAATTAGAACAACTTAATTAAAATATGAAATACAAAATGTTACTTCATCAACATTAGCATTAACACCCCTTCAATATCTCTGAAAACTGTTTTGTTAAGACCCATCAGTGCGAGTTCTAAGGTAGTGCTTAGTCCCTGCCGAAACTAACTTTTTCTAGTAGCAACTTGTTCCTTTCAATGAGTGCGACATGTCATGATCGTTACTTTGCTCAATTTTTTTTTTTTAATGAAGTTAGTTTTGCACAATTTTGCATAATTGCAAAGAGTAGATTGACAAGACACCAGCATGAGGACCAAGAGCGCGCCGCACAAGGTCAATTCACCCGACTTTCACGCAAGCTCGGCAAGTGTCTGCCAGGATACTGTCGGCGCACATTCGGCTAAACCAGTCAGCTATAGGTACTGTTCATTCCCAGGTTGTGCGGCAAAAAAACCAAAACAAACAAACAACAAAAAAAAAACCATCCCAGCCGGAATCTCCGCCAGAAACTAGTTGGGAGAGTCCTGGTATAGTACGCTTTGGATGAATTTAGTAACTCCCCGCGTTTGCTGGAAGACGCTACCTGTGTATCCAGCTTGCTAACAAAAGATTGCAATTACTAACTAACGTTAGCTTACTTGATTTTATCTGAAGTCCGGAATGTGCTCTTTAAAAACTCGCCATGGTGCTGTAACTAGAATAATTCAACTTTGGGGGTCTGACACAACTGATCAAAGCTAGCGTCTTGCTAACTGTGATAGCTAGCTACAAATGTCAAACAAATCAATCCTAATCGCAGAAACACAGCCAGCAATCCGAATAGATAATTTGTTAATGCAAGCAAGATTACTTATTTGTGAGCTAGCATGTTAGCTGCATTCTTTTATCCGAAGTATGCTGCCCCACTGCAGAAATGAAACAAACACCCTATTCATTCCTGCCGGGATCTGTTCCTTTCATTCGGCGTCTGGCTAGCCAGCGAGCTAGCTGCATGTACAAAAATGTGAACTCTTGAGAACAACCAGGAGAACTTACCCACTTCACAAAAGTTGAATGAAACGAAGACTGGTGTCGATAAACCTGATTTATAAATTCTACGCTCTACGTGACCAGAGGAAAACAAAGTAGGAGGGACAAATCAACAGGAAAATAAATGATTGCTAGGTGAATTTGAAAGTCGGCAGCGCCGCGGCGGTGGCTTGGCTATGCTGAACGTATTACAGCTCCAGGACCATTTGGCTCCAGAACGCTCTGATTGTTCCCTGGGTCGGAAGGCTGACGTCACCTCTCCTTTGCCCTCGTGACCGCCGAGCTCGCAGTGTGCCCGCGGAGTTGGGCTGCATGTAATTGTTGTGTTAACTGGGACAGTCCCACGCGTGACTCTTATCTCCCTCACGCGCGCACACAACACACGAAGTGCCAGGCATGTAGTTTTACATTTCTGACGTGAGTTTACGTTAGGGAATTAGTCAGGAGTGAGTGTGAGCAGTTCTGGGAAACTGGGGAAATGTTTTAAGGATGATGGTCACTTTTGCAACTTTTCTTCTCTTTTTGGTGTGAATAACAGTGCCTTTTTTGGTACTGTTCTATTTAAACTTTTCAGGACAGACCTGGCCAAGAGGTGTATTTGACTCTGTATTTGCAACCAAAAGCATTTCAGTCTGCAACATAGCATTCATGCAAACACATTCAAATGCATGCTCTCTCTCTCTCTCTCTCTCTCTTTTCAGCCTTGAATTAAGTATGTATATGTTTATAAAAGTAAAAGAATAGAAGAAAAAAGCACAGTACTCAATTGCTCTTGTACTCTCTTCAATTAAAATAATCACTACAAAACATGCCCTTTTTTTATCTGGCGACATAACCCTGGATTTAAAGAGAATTTATATAATCTCTCAGGTAAACAAACACAGGAAACACTTCTTCTAGATTAGTTAAACCCTAGATTAGAGTCAGTCAAATGTTACGTTATTGCTCTGCCTGGCATAATGCTACATCAGTGACCAAAATGTTTATATATCTGGCCACTGGTCAGAATCTCAACTAATGTGGTCCTTAGTTTAATGTTAGGACAGCAATGTAATTTTTAATCCATTCACCCTATATACTTACTGTGTGATATAACCAGATTGAGCATATGCAATCAACTTCTCAAACAAACATTGAGCAATGAAATCAGTAGCAGTCTTGGTTTTGCTGGAATTAACACCATTTTAAATTGGCCCTAGTTATTCTCAGTAAACCTCCAAATCTGGCCTTTGGAGAGTATCTAGGGCTGGTAGTTTAACTGACAACGTTTTCATTATGCATTTATTGTAGCAGGTAAATCTTTTCTGAAAAATATCTGTATGTCTTTTTTTTTTCCACATGTACCCCTGGAAAGTGTTTAAGTGGATGTTCCGTGTACGTGCTCACTGAAGCGACCTTATGTGGGGGGTTCACGAACCCTTTCGCCTCCTAGTCGATGTGCAGGTTGCATTACAACTGTGAACAGCAAGTGAAGACAAGAGAACAGTTTTCACGTCCATTAACATCTTTTAGCCGCACGGAAATGGGCTCCTCTACACATGACCTACCATGCAGTGAGACTGGCAGTCTGTTATAAGTGAACACAGTCTGTACAGCTACGGGATGAAACATGCAGACTAATTAATCTCTTCACCCAAATTACTCACAACAGAAAACTCAGTTTATGGTTTCAGCGAAAAAGGTACGGAATATAAAAAGGTAAGAATCCTGTGGAAAAACGGTTTCTTCTTCATCCTCCTCATTATACTCCTCATAACAGAAAGAGAATTAAAAAGTGACCGATGTAAAGCGATGTAGCGTAGAAGTACAGACTTCATTGGGATGCTGTGGACAGTAAAGCCAGTGGTGCTCATTGGCTGACAGGCCAAGCCTGCAGTCAGGATGCAGGATTCTGATAGGCTGGCATCCTGCCCCAAAGCCAGGCTAGCAGCATGCTACCACCTTCCAGAGCTTCGCCAGCTGAACCAATCAGCCGCTGACATGTCCCTGTGCCCCACACTGCCCCAGAGGATGCCCTGCAGGATGCCCTGTCTGACTCCTGTGGAGGGAGATGGAGTCTGAAGAATTGTTTCATCGTTATTTTATTTGACAGGAACAATGCATATCAATAACATCTCTGTGAACGTGCCAGAGTTAGCCAGGGAGGCTAATGTTCGTCTGTAGTCCCCTGCGCTGCTTGTTCTGGCTCAGAGCCTGCTGCCCCAGGCTGCAGCAGGAGTGGCTATCAGCGGGCACTGTGTCACTCCCATTAATACGCTCCTACAACCCAGCAATTCATTTCTGTCCCCTGTAGGGGACATGAGCCTCTGGCCCAAACTTCAGGAATCATACATTCTACTATGTTGCATCTACACTACAAGAGACATTTAAAAAAAATAAAATTAATAATGCTGTAGCGCCCCTAGGAAATTCTCCTCTATTGGTATGTAGTTCCACTAAGCGTGGCTGTCCTGTCTGTCACGTTTGCGGGGTCAGCCTGTCAGTCAACCTGCTGTCTGTCAGTCACGGGAGTGCCTGGGCTGTTTGAGTGGCAGGTGTTTCGTGTGGTTGTTCATGTCACATTAATAACAATTAAATGATAATTAATTGTTAAACTGCTGACAATAGCGATGTTTTTAATACCAAAAAGCTAAATGAAAGGCCCAAGTCACTGAAATCACAGACAGCATAGTCAAATTAGCATAATTTAAGGCTTGAAGAATAGTATGGGTAAATTGCTCAAAGTTGCCAGGCAGAAAACAATAGGATAAAACAAAACATTTTTTCTTATTCAAGTTACAGTCATTGCCAGTGAGTTTCTTTTTAATGGGAGGTATCCATTTTCTTGTGGGAAATTAAACAAATCTCTAATGCTAATATTTCAATATACTGCTAATATTTCAAAACAGCCGATATTTAAATATGTTATTTTACAGATTTTTTAAAATGTCGAAAGCACATACAGACCGGATTTCAATCATTAGCTGAAACATTTAACTAATCTCATGTTTTATGAGCAATAAGCAAGTTAATTAGGTAGAATCTTGTGCAGTGCAGGAGGAATGACACACCCGTCAGCATTAAAACAGGCCTTTACGTGATTATATGATACCCTGTCAAATGCAAACAATAAAACTGTGTTTCCATGCTTTATTTTTCCTATTCAGCATTTATTCATAAAGAATAAAATTGATGAATACTAATAACCTAATCAAGCAGGCCTAATTGCATTGCGTTGTAAGCTACACAATATCACAATCAAACAGATATCCCCCGCGACCAAAGTTTGGCTGGCTGACCCACAGTTTATGCGCCATTGGCCTAAATGTGAATTTACTAGCCAAGCAAGAGCGTCAAGGACAATTATTACAAGCAGTTTGGCAGAGCAGGAATTATGTGAGTTGCCTCTCAATCCACTGAAAAAAAAAAAGACTTCTTGTAAGAGCGCCGCGGGAATGCTGCGTATGGTTTAAATCCAGGGTAACTTACAATGATTTCACAACTCAATAGATATCTCCCCACAGTTTATGCACTGCTGCTGTAGAGAGAAAGATAAAATATGAAAAAAACAAGTTGTGGGGAATTATCTCCCCCTGCAGGACACCAGGGAATTAACAAGCTGAAAATTCCACACCTACAGTACACCTGAGATCAAACGAACTGATATTGAAAGTGTTTTAGTGTTGACTACCAGAAGTGTTGCATTACGCACAGTGTGAAAAGCAGTGATAAGGGAAGATAGATTACAGCGAGGGTTTTGCAACTGAGGGAATCCCAGCTCAGGCACTGCTGATGTGCCCATGAGAATGTCTTTACCCTGAGTAGCTTTAATGCGCATCGATGCACAGCTCTGCAAAGTGCACTGAGAAAGGGAGTTTGGAAGCAAAGCACTGCAGAGTAAAATAACAAAAGTTCCTGCAGAGTGAGCGTGCACAGATTAGAGTGAGCGTGCACAGATTAGAGGGCGCATTTGTGGGGTAGGTGCATCGTAGGGTAGGTGCTTTGTAGGGTATGTATATTGTTGAGTAGTTGCATTGTGGGGTATGTGCACTGTGGGGTAGGTGTATTGTGGGGTAGGTGCATTGTGGGACATGTGCATTGTGGGGTAGGTGTATTGTGGGGTATGTGCATTGTAGGGTAGGTGTATTGTGGGGTAGGTGCATTGTGGGGTAGGTGCATTGTGGAGTAGGTGCATTGTGGGGTAGGTGCATTGTGAAGTAGGTGCATTGTGGGGTAGGTGTATTGTGGGGTAGGTGCATTGTGGGGCAGGTGTAGTGTGGGGTAGGTGCATTGTGGGGCAGGTGTAGTGTGGAGTAGGTGCATTGTGGGGTATGTGCATTGTGGGGTAGGTGCATTGTGGGGCAGGTGTAGTGTTGGGTAGGTGCATTGTGGGGCAGGTGTAGTGTGGGGTAGGTACATTGTGGGGTATGTGCATTGTGGGGTAGGTGTAGTGTGGGGTAGGTGCATTGTGGGGTAGGTGTAGTGTGGGGTAGGTGCATTGTGGGGTAGGTGCATTGTGGGGTATGTGGTCTACTCCTGAATTTCACCTCACTCCTGTAGTCCAGATCTACAACATCTCCATGTTCTCCTGAGGCAGAATCTCACTTGTGGGCTCTGGGTACTCAATATGTTCGTCCTCATGTTTGTCCAGTAGGTGGCAGTACTGCTCTGTAATGTTCTGGTGTAAATCTTATCAGTGATTTTATAATTGACTCCGTGGTGATATGAGTAGTAAGCTGTGCCTAAATCTTTCAAGGCTGGCAGGATCTTTTATCTTAAAAGTATGAGATTGGCTGAACTGTGGGCCAGCTTCAATATCTCAATCCATTAACCTTAAGACTGCGCTTTTCACTGAAAGGCTTGCTCACACTCTGAAGACCTTAGTATACTTAGCATGATGAAAATCTTCCCAGATTTCTGTTTGGCTGGGATCACACTGAGATGCATCTGAGGACAAGCCCATTACCAGGTTAAGCACACAGTAAACTGCAGTATAAATAATGCGCATGTTGCAGTCTCTCCTGTGAGCTGCAGTTCAAGGTCATGTGCATGGCGCAGTCTCTCCTGTGAGCTGCAGTTTAAGGTCATGTGCATGGCGCAGTCTCTCTTGTTTCCTGCATGGGCTCACTGCTAAGGTGGTGAACTTGTAAAAGTGTTCAGGAGCAGAAGCTCTGCAGACAGGGCAGTGTTCAGGATCAGAAGCTCTGCAGTGTTCAGGAGCAGACGCTCTGCAGGCAGGGCAGTGTTCAGGAGCAGAAGCTCTGCAGGCAGGGCAGTGTTCAGGAGCAGAAGCTCTGCAGACAGGGCAGTGTTCAGGAGCAGAAGCTCTGCAGACAGGGCAGTGTTCAGGAGCAGAAGCTCTGCAGACAGGTCAGTGTTCAGGAGCAGAAGCTCTGCAGACAGGGCAGTGTTCAGGAGCAGAAGCTCTGCAGTGCTCAGGAGCAGAAGCTCTGCAGACAGGGCAGTGTTCAGGATCAGAAGCTCTGCAGTGTTCAGGAGCAGACGCTCTGCAGGCAGGGCAGTGTTCAGGAGCAGAAGCTCTGCAGGCAGGGCAGTGTTCAGGAGCAGAAGCTCTGCAGACAGGGCAGTGTTCAGGAGCAGAAGCTCTGCAGACAGGGCAGTGTTCAGGAGCAGAAGCTCTGCAGACAGGTCAGTGTTCAGGAGCAGAAGCTCTGCAGACAGGGCAGTGTTCAGGAGCAGAAGCTCTGCAGTGTTCAGGAGCAGAAGCTCTGCAGACAGGGCAGTGTTCAGGAGCAGAAGCTCTGCAGTGCTCAGGAGCAGAAGCTCTGCAGACAGGGCAGTGCAGGAAGACCTTTCAGGCCCTCGCATTTCAAGTGAAAATGCGTTCAGGCAAATTCCTGAACCACCGTCAGAAACAGAGCCCTCATCCCGCTGGGAGGGGGCGAGAGGAAACCGGCCATTTCGGCTCTCCTTCTGTGAAACTGCACTTGATTTGTTGAGCCGTCAGGATTCTCAGGAGAAGCACATCAACTAGGTCAGAAGCAAAGCTTCAGCACGAAAAACAAAACAAATCAAAGACAGGGAGAGTTTAATCATTAGATTAATTAGATTATGGTTGAAAGAAAATAATTTTACTTAATTAAGTGGTCAGACTTTGAGGGCCTGTTCCTAAAATTAGAAAAAAGTTTTAATGAATATGTAATTATATAATTTAGAGTTATCACACAATATGGTAAATAAATAACAAGTACATGACAAATCTATAAAAGGATTTATATTTTCTATGAGAATAGGATGCAGCCATTTCCCATGACTGTGCTGGGATAAAATGGATATTCCCCATGGATCTACTGGAATGCCAGGGGATATTCCCCATGGATCTACTGGAATACCAGGGGATATTCCCCATGGATCTACTGGAATACCAGGGGATATTCCCCATGGATCTACTGGAATACCAGGGGATATTCCCCATGGTGCATGATAGAAATGCAGACACATAAAAAGCAGAAAGACTGAAGAATACACAGACACAGATGAATTAGCAGATCTGCACACTGCAGCAGAGGACTGTAGAGACCTGGCACAGGCGAAACAGGGGGAGGCTGAGGGGAGGAAGACCATGAATAACGAAAGCGAAAGGGGGAGAGGCTGGGGTAGGACCGTAAGCATAGGGGGGAGAGGCTGGGGTAGGACCGTAAGCATAGGGGGGAGAGGCTGGGGTAGGACTGTAAGCATAGGGGGGAGAGGCTGGGGTAGGACTGTAAGCATAGGGGGGAGAGGCTGGGGTAGGACTGTAAGCATAGGGGGGAGAGGCTGGGGTAGGACTGTAAGCATAGGGGGGAGAGGCTGGGGTAGGACTGTAAGCATAGGGGGGAGAGGCTGGGGTAGGACTGTAAGCATAGGGGGGAGAGGCTGGGGTAGGACTGTAAGCATAGGGGGGAGAGGCTGGGGTAGGACTGTAAGCATAGGGGGGAGAGGCTGGGGTAGGACTGTAAGCATAGGGGGGAGAGGCTGGGGTAGGACCGTAAGCATAGGGGGGAGAGGCTGGGGTAGGACTGTAAGCATAGGGGGGAGAGGCTGGGGTAGGACCGTAAGCATAGGGGGGAGAGGCTGGGGTAGGACCATAAGCATAGGGGGGAGAGGCTGGGGTAGGAGTGTAAGCATAGGGGGGAGAGGCTGGGGTAGAACCGTAAGCATAGGGGGGAGAGGCTGGGGTAGGAGTGTAAGCATAGGGGGGAGAGGCTGGGGTAGGACTGTGAGCATAGGGGGGAGAGGCTGGGGTAGGACCGTAGGCATAGGGGGGAGAGGCTGGGGTAGGAGTGTAAGCATAGGGGGGAGAGGCTGGGGTAGGACCGTAAGCATAGGGGGGAGAGGCTGGGGTAGGACTGTAAGCATAGGGGGGAGAGGCTGGGGTAGGACCGTAAGCACGGAGGGGAGAGGCTGGGGTAGGACCGTAAGCATAGGGGGGAGAGGCTGGGGTAGGACTGTAAGCACGGAGGGGAGAGGCTGGGGTAGGACCATAAGCACGGGGGGGTGGGGGGGTGCGGGAGGGAGGGGAGGGGAGGGGAGGGCATGCCAGGGCCCCCCCCCACCCACCCACCACCACCCCCCACCCAGGCCGAGGGAGGGTCAGGCTTTGCTTGCAGCTGTTAAGGAAAACAGGACAGGCTAGAGAGTGCCTGCCTCCCCCTCACCCAAAAAAAAAAAAAAAAACACCCACTCCACCTGAAACTGAGACTGAAGGCCTTTTGTTGGGAGGCAGCCAATCATCTGTTTGGGCTTCAGGTGTTCTTCTGGCTTGCAGATAATTGGCTGCCTGATTCAGTAATTGGCCCTCAGAGCGCTGTCCAGCCCTGAGTGGGGCGCGGGGGTGCTGGAGTTGCCCCAGGCCCCACCGGCGCTGTCCACGGTGCTGAACTCGTCCGGGTTGGGAAAGGACTGTGGGAGTGAGGCCTGGGGCAGGGACTCCAATCCCCACACTACAGCGCTAATGAAAACATAAACACTTTAGTACAAAAGAAAATGCGAATAAAAATGCATAAACGCATTCAAGAATGACAGCATATGCACATACAAATACACAAACACATTCAAGAATGACAGCATATGCACATACAAATACACAAACACATTCAAGAATGCCAGCACATGCACATACAAATTCACGAACACAATAAAAAACGCTAGCACATGCACATAAAAATTTACAAACATACAAATACAAATAGGGAAATGTGCTGCGTCGGTAAAAGTTCATTTCTATGTGAAAACCCAGTTATCGTAAAGATATGTAAATCGCTGTCTTTGCGCCGAATTTTTATGCCAATTCTCTGTCTGTGAGACCCACAGCAGTACAAAAAAGGACAAAAACTGTATGAAAGCATGGAGATTAATATGCTTGAGACTGTGCTGTATGCACTGAAGCATAGAGATTAACATGCCTGAGACTGTGCTGTATGCACTGAATCACAGAGATTAACATGCCTGAGACTGTGCTGTATGCACTGAAGCATAGAGATTAACATGCCTGAGACTGTGCTGTATGCACTGAATCACAGAGATTAACATGCCTGAGACTGTGCTGTATGCACTGAAGCATAGATATTAACATGCCTGAAATCGTGCTGTAAGTTCAGTAGCACAGACATAGGCTGATCAGCTTGCCCTTGGCAGAGGCCCAGATGGTTAGGGTTTGGCTTGGATGATGCAGATGCAGACACAGCTGGTTTACAGGAGCAAAGGGATCGAGAGGACTTTACTGGTGCTCAGGATGTGTGACTAAAAGGCCCGTCTCCTTTATTCAAGGTGAGAGTAATTCTTCAGGGCACTGCATACATAAAGACATTATATTATAATGGAATCACTGTATTAATATCAATTGTGGCATTTTGCTTCATGGTGTACAGCACCTCAAGCCTAGAAAAAAAGCTATTATTATCATAAAAAGAGCTAGACGTTGGTGCAATACACTCTAAAATATGACCTGAAATTAAAAGACCAGGTAAAACAGAGACCATTTACAAAATAAGGACATTTAATGCAAACATTTAGGAGAGAATAGTGTCAAATAACATCATCTATTGCCTGTTAGGTCCCCCGCCTGGTCTCCTCCAGCTGCCTCTCCATTCTGTTTCACCTGTAACTGCACCACATGAAGAGTGCATCAGGTTCATTTTCTGTATTCATGCGTTTAATAGAAGCCCAATGCAGTCTGTTTCAGTCCTCTCCAAGGTCAGGGGCATTGCATCTTCATTACGCAATGTGACCAATCAGCATCTTCAGCGTTTCGTGCAGTTACATCATTACCCAGAGCTGAACACACAGATCTAAATTCAAATGTGCCTTATCCACGTTCTGTCATTTCCGTATGAGAGTTTGAAAATGCTGATTTGTTTGAAGCGGATGCATTCGGTGCAAATTCAAATGCAAATGAATGCAAATCAGCAGACATTAAAACCGCCAGGCTGCATAACGAGGGCAGTGTGCTCAGTAAGGGACACTTTGGAACCCATCATTTTAAGATTTATTTATGCAGCTTATTATTGCCAAAGAGTCTGTGCCTGGAGTAGATTATCATTAATGTGCCTGGGCTAGAGTATCATTACTGTAGTAGAGTATTATTACTGGACACACACTTATTGTTTTACTTCATTCATAAAATCATACAGTAGCCACCTTGGCCTTTATCAGTTGAAAAAACAAAAGCAAGATGAATGCAGTATACTGACACAATCCACAAAACGTAATATATAGCCTCCACAATCCCCAGAATACAGTATGTACCCCCACAATCCACAAACCACAGTATGTGCCCCCACAATCCACAGAATACAGTATGTACCCCCACAATCCACAGAATACAGTATGTACCCCCACAATCCACAGAATACAGTATGTACCCCCACAATCCACAAACCACAGTATGTACCCCCACAATCCACAGAATACAGTATGTACCCCCACAATCCACAGAATACAGTGTGTACCCCCACAATCCACAGAATACAGTGTGTACCCCCACAATCCACAGAATACAGTATGTACCCCCACAATCCACAGAATACAGTATGTACCCCCACAATCCACAGAATACAGTATGTACCCCCACAATCCACAGAATACAGTATGTACCCCCACAATCCACAGAATACAGTGTGTACCCCCACAATCCACAGAATACAGTATGTACCCCCACAATCCACAGAATACAGTATGTACCCCCACAATCCACAGAATACAGTATGTACCCCCACAATCCACAGAATACAGTATGTACCCCCACAATCCACAAACCACAGTATGTACCCCCACAATCCACAGAATACAGTATGTACCCCCACAATCCACAGAATACAGTGTGTACCCCAACAATCCACAGAATTCAGTATGTACCCCCACAATCAACAAAACACTGTATGTACCCCCACAATCCACAAAACACTGTATATACCCCCACAATCCACAAAACACTGTATATACCCCCACAATCCACAAAACACTGTATATACCCCCACAATCCACAAAACACTGTATGTACCCCCACAATCCACAAAACACTGTATATACCCCCACAATCCACAAAACACTGTATGTACCCCCACAATCCACAAAACACTGTATGTACCCCCACAATCCACAAAACACTGTATGTACCCCCACAATCCACAAAACACTGTATGTACCCCCACAATCCACAAAACACTGTATATACCCCCACAATCCACAAAACACTGTATGTACCCCCACAATCCACAGAATACAGTGTGTACCCCCACAATCCCCAGAATACAGTATGTACCCCCACAATCCACAAAACACTGTATGTACCCCCACAATCCACAAAACACTGTATATACCCCCACAATCCACAAAACACTGTATATACCCCCACAATCCACAAAACACTGTATATACCCCCACAATCCACAAAACACTGTATGTACCCCCACAATCCACAAAACACTGTATATACCCCCACAATCCACAAAACACTGTATGTACCCCCACAATCCACAAAACACTGTATATACCCCCACAATCCACAAAACACTGTATGTACCCCCACAATCTACAGAATCCCAGCCAATCAGGGCTGAGCACAGAAGGCATTGGGACAGCGTTCCTATTGGACACAATGCACAGATGGAAGGAAAAGTGTCAGGTGCAAACAAACAGAAAGGCCCAGCTGACTCTGTGCAGGCCCACCTGGCTCTGTGCAGGCCCACCTGGCTCTGTGCAGGCCCAGCTCTGTGCAGGCCCACCTGGCTCTGCGCAGGCCCACCTGGCTCTGTGCAGGCCCACCTGGCTCTGTGCAGGCCCAGCTGGCTCTGTGCAGGCCCGCCTGACACTGTGCAGGCCCACCTGGCTCTGTGCAGGCCCAGCTCTGTGCAGGCCCACCTGGCTCTGTGCAGGCCCACCTGGCTCTGTGCAGGCCCAGCTCTGTGCAGGCCCAGCCATGCGAATATTTCTGGCTACGTTGCTGATGCACACGCACACCGTCACAAAAACAAATAATCCTAAACCTTCACCTTACCCCCTCGTGGGTTCCAGGCAAAAATAATAATAGCGAACTAAAACAACAAAGCCTGAAGAAAGAACCACCTGACGCAGTGGAAGCTTTTCAGCGCACAGCTTGACTCATCTGGCCAGCCTTTCAGCAAACTCCTCCAACTCTCAGCGCTGCTTTCTTTGGGTTTGCCTTCCCTGCTGCACCTTTTCTAAAGAGAAAACTGTGCACTTAAAAATGTCATCATCTCACAACGCTACATCTCCACACTTTCTAGGTGATTTTCACCCATTGAAAAAAACATGGAGAGATGCAATTTGAATAAAACTTACCATATAAAATATACCTTCGGCTGCATTAAAATTCAAATGCACACAAACCACAATTTTGATGACTAATGTTGTCACCCGATGCAATTGAAAACCTCTCTTTGAGGGCATCACAAGCATTTGCATCTGTCAGTGAGTTTATAATTGATCGCAGGGTATAATTTATGCAAATTAATTTGGCTGTGTCTCAGTCCGTGCTCCGACAGTGTACGGCAATAAAAGTGCTAAATGATTCCCCTAAGCTGCCACGCGTGTTGGCATTTTTCATGGTCTTTGGCACTGGCACACATACCATTTCTCCACTATTGACCCTTCAAGCAGAACTGTCTGCTGGCACAAAAACTCTACGCAGCCAATTAGGGTCATAACCATCCCCGGGCCCCACATTTCAACATTTTTCACAAGCTAAAAAAGCCCACAGTGGTGTTTTTGATCCACACAGAAAGCATTTTACCTCCTATTCATTCATACATGACACATACGCAATACATGACACATGTCACACCATGTGACTCGCCCGGGGGGGGGGGGGGGGGGGGGGGGGGGGAGCGGCAGCTCGGGGTGTGCGTCGTAGTTTGCCCCACAAAGAGGGAGGGAGAAAGCGAGAGGGGGGGAGGTGGGGAGGGAGGGAGAGAGCGAGAGGGGGGGAGGTGGGGAGGGAGGGAGAGAGCGAGAGGGGGGGAGGTGGGGAGGGAGGGAGAGAGCGAGAGGGGGGGAGGTGGGGAGGGAGGGAGAAAGCGAGAGGGGGGGAGGTGGGGAGGGAGGGAGAGAGCGAGAGGGGGGGGGGGGGGAGGGAGGGAGAGAGCGAGAGGGGGGGAGGTGGGGAGGGAGGGAGAGAGCGAGAGGGGGAGGTGGGGAGGGAGGGAGAGAGCGAGAGGGGGGGAGGGGGGGAGGGAGGGAGAGAGCGAGAGGGGGAGGTGGGGAGGGAGGGAGAGAGCGAGAGGGGGGGAGGTGGGGAGGGAGGGAGAGAGCGAGGGGGGGGGGAGGTGGGGAGGGAGGGAGAGAGCGAGAGGGGGGGAGGTGGGGAGGGAGGGAGAGAGCGAGGGGGGGGGAGGTGGGGAGGGAGGGAGAGAGCGAGGGGGGGGAGGTGGGGAGGGAGGGAGAGAGCGAGAGGGGGGGAGGTGGGGAGGGAGGGAGAGAGAGAGAGGGGGGGAGGTGGGGAGGGAGGGAGAGAGAGAGAGGGGGGGAGGTGGGGAGGGAGGGAGAGAGAGAGCGCACACAGCAACAGAACATCAAATAAACAGCTTCACCCTTCCCCCTCACGTGTTACAGTTAAACTAAAACCACGAAGACTAAAGAAAGAAAAACCTTACACAACGGCTAACTTTTCAGCTGGCCAACTCCTCCCCTTTTCAGATGGCCAACTCCTCCCCTTTAAAGCTGACCAACTCCTCCCCTTTTCAGATGGCCAACTCCTCCCCTTTAAAGCTGACCAACTCCTCCCCTTTTCAGATGGCCAACTCCTCCCCTTTAAAGCTGATCAACTCCTCCCCTTTTCAGCTGGCCAACTCCTCCCCTTTAAAGCTGACCAACTCCTCCCCTTTTCAGATGGCCAACTCCTCCCCTTTTCAGATGGCCAACTCCTCCCCTTTAAAGCTGATCAACTCCTCCCCTTTTCAGCTGGCCAACTCCTCCCCTTTAAAGCTGACCAACTCCTCCCCTTTTCAGATGGCCAACTCCTCCCCTTTAAAGCTGATCAACTCCTCCCCTTTTCAGCTGGCCAACTCCTCCCCTTTTCAGATGGCCAACTCCTCCCCTTTAAAGCTGATCAACTCCTCCCCTTTTCAGCTGTGTTTCCCTTTCTTTTGTCTTTGCTGTGGGGAACAGACTGGGTCTCCCTCAGCATGTGCTCCTGATCTCAGACCTGGACTGTGGAGAGCAGCACACATTTAAGCACCTGGGCTCAGTAGTTAATGCAACCCAGGTGTGCTCTCCACACAGGTAAGTACGGCCGAGACAGACATGATTCTCCACCAGATCAAAATGCTTCAGACAGATAATAGGCTTTCACTGGAATCCAGACAAAAATGAGGCTTGTGGACACCTAAAACCAGAACCACTGCTTGGAGCTTCAGCACTAATCACCAACATGAAACATTTCAGCAAGACATTTAATAAATCACATCAGCTGCTTTTTAATAGTTAAACTGCAAGTTGTGTGAAATGCAGATCAAACCATTTGTGTGCAGTGTGCCAGTCAGATGCTGCTGTGCCTGTTCGCTCAAAGACGTGCTTTTTGTTATGGATGCATATCGCTTTCACTGTACTAGGTCAAGAATTGTTTTACATGAATGTCACAAAGCCACTCACCTGACTGCGCCATCATGAGTGTGTGCAGGGGGGCATGGAGATTACACCTGAAATACACATTTAACCCTTTAAGGCGTAAAGATCCCGATATGCGATTAGAAAATTGTTAACAGAACAGTCTAATACTGATGTAGTTCTAGAACGCTAGAATTCTGAAGAAAAAAAAACACTCAAAAAAAAAAAAAAACATCCCTGTGACTCATATGATGGAGGTAAACAGGAGGTTCTGGCAATGAGCCAAACCTGTATTTTCCACCAAAAGAAGGTTTTGTTTCTTTCAAAATGGCAGAATCAGGCATTATATTTATCTGACAGTGCATAGAAGCTTCAGCCTGAAAGAGCCATTATTACGAATGGCTCTAATAGAGAAAAACACATGTCACATTCACAAACACTCTGCAGCGACTTTCTGTCTAAAGACGGAGTCACATTCACAAACACTCTGCAGTGACTTTCTGTCTAAAGAGTGAGTCACATTCACAAACACTCTGCAGTGACTTTCTGTCTAAAGAGTGAGTCACATTCACAAACACTCTGCAGTGACTTTCTGTCTAAAGAGCGAGTCACATTCACAAACACTCTGCAGTGACTTTCTGTCTAAAGAGCGAGTCACATTCACAAACACTCTGCAGTGACTTTCTGTCTAAAGAGCGAGTCACATTCACAAACACTCTGCAGTGACTTTCTGTCTAAAGAGCGAGTCACATTCACAAACACTCTGCAGTGACTTTCTGTCTAAAGAGCGAGTCACATTCACAAACACTCTGCAGTGACTTTCTGTCTAAAGAGCGAGTCACATTCACAAACACTCTGTAGTGACTTTCTGTCTAAAGAGCGAGTCACATTCACAAACACTCTGCAGTGACTTTCTGTCTAAAGAGCGACTCACATTCACAAACACTCTGCAGTGACTTTCTGTCTAAAGAGCGAGTCACATTCACAAACACTCTGCAGTGACTTTCTGTCTAAAGAGCGACTCACATTCACAAACACTCTGCAGTGACTTTCTGTCTAAAGAGTGAGTCACATTCACACTCTGCAGTGACTTTCTGTCTAAAGAGCGAGTCACATTCACAAACACTCTGCAGCAACTTTCTGTCTAAAGAGTGAGTCACATTCACACTCTGCAGGTATTCAAAAGGCTTGCCATTGGATTGTGGTATAAACAGCACTGCTTTCTGGAGTTCCCTCTCTGTCTCGGTCTGTGTAATGTACGCAGGGCCAGAGGAAAAATATGCTGTTTTCAGGTGGTGGGATGGTACATGTGATTTAAAATAGCTAATTATCCTGCTACCCACCAAAATAAAGACAGCGCAAACAGCCCCTACAGACAGACAGCCCCTACAGACAGAGCAAATAGCCTCTACAGACAGTCAGCCCCTACAGACAGAGCAAACAGCCCCTACAGACAGTCAGCCCCTACAGACAGAGCAAACAGCCCCTACAGACAGTCAGCCTCTACAGACAGAGCAAACAGCCCCTACAGACAGTCAGCCTCTACAGACAGAGCAAACAGCCCCTACAGACAGTCAGCCTCTACAGACAGAGCAAATAGCCCCTACAGACAGGCAGCCCCTACAGACAGAGCAAACAGCCCCTACAGACAGGCAGTCCCTACAGACAGAGCAAACATCCCCTACAGACAGGCAGTCCCTACAGACAGATAACCCCTACAGACAGTCAGCCCCTACAGACAGAGCAAACAGCCCCTACAGATAGGCAGTCTCTACAGGCAGAGCAAACAGCCCCTACAGACAGAGCAAACAGCCCCTACAGACAGACAGCCCCTACAGACAGAGCAAACAGCCCCTACAGACAGACAGCCCCTACAGACAGAGCAAACAGCCCCTACAGACAGTCAGCCCCTACAGACAGAGCAAACAGCCCCTACAGACAGTCAGCCCCTACAGACAGAGCAAACATCCCCTACAGATAGGCAGTCCCTACAGACAGAGCAAACATCCCCTACAGACAGACATCCCCTACAGACAGACAGCCCCTACAGACAGAGCAAACAGGTCAAAGAAATGGGTTTTTTTAAACCTGATTCACCAGAGGGAGACTAACACAAGCTGTCAGGATTTTAAATGGCTTTTATAATAGGACAGCTGACATGAGAATGAGAGAGGTCATTATGAACATGTTCCCTGAATATGGATGGCCCCCAGCACATCGCATTGTTCAATCCGTTCCGATTTCCTCTTTCAAGTTTTAGTTGCAGTATTTCAAGGCATTGGGGATAATAGAGACCGATAGCGACTCAGTCTCTTCCTGAGATAAAGGGTAGCGTCAGAAGGGACTGAAGTAGCACTGCTGCAAGGACAGAATCCTTTCACCGGCTATTTCTCAGAGAAGTAAAGACGTCCTGACTGTGAGACTGCACACACGGGAAAACTCTTCAGCCCCTGCGTCACTTGGGAGTCTCTTGCCTGCGGGGGGGGGACATGTCGATTGTGAAATGAGAGGTACAGGCGTTATTTTCAGGGTCCAGCTTGGTGGGAAATCGGAGCCAGACCAGGGAGAAGAATCCAACGCATACAGAGCAGTGGAAGGTATGAATGGAATGGAACGGGTGATGGCTGGATGTGCAGATTTTAACAGGCCCATCTCTGATAAACGCTGCAATTCATCCCCCGTCAGCGAGCCGAATTCGAGGCTGGAGGCAGAGCCACGCCGCGCCGGTATGCCTGGTATTTCACCATATTCTTTTCAGCCTGGTTCTGTGTTCAGTTTTGACTGATGCCTGACTCAGACCAGGGAGACACCCAGAGCAGCGAGCCTGGCTGAGGAATATAAAGCACAATCAATCCTTTATAGAATCCCAGAGGCCAAAATGGGGTTTACTAACACACCCTGTTAAAATCTGTTTGGTCTTCTTTCTGGCTTTAACAAGACTCTCTGGTAAATATTTTGGTGTGCTGGTTACACAGTCTGTTAGTCCTGAGAATAAAATGAGCTGACACACACCCTAACCCTCCACACCTGGGACACCCAAACAAATGCACATTTATCAGTTTTAGTTCTTTTATCTGCAGGCTTTTAAAAGAAAAAAAGGTCACATTTTAAGACCCATAAAATGATAAATATTTTGTATAATTTGAATTTAATTTAAATAATATAATGAATACATTTTTTTATAAAGTAATGTTTTAAAACTTATTTTACCCCGGGCTGTTAAATTTAATAAGGCAGTGACTGTTTGTACGTTATTATTATTATTATTTTTTTTTTTTTTTTTGTTGAAACAGGAAAACGTGCACATCACGTGACTATACAATAATCATTTGCAAAATTACTCTCTTTGCATGAATTTGAATAAATCCCACAATCATTTAATTCAACAAAGCTATAAGAAGAAATTAACATATATAATCATGCAAATGAAGCTCATTGAATTTAGCCAAGGTCTTTGATCTCATTTCAGCTTTGGGGGCGACAACAGACAGGAAATATACTTTGGGGGGCGGGGGGGAGAGGTATAAATGTATTTGTGATGAGAAATTAATTCTCATCACAAATAAATGTATTTGTGATGAAAAATTTAGGAGAAATATATTGATTGAATCCAAGGCCCAGTCTTCACAAAGCCTGTCTGTGCTCTCTCTGACAATGAATTCTGTTAAACTACTTGAAGATGCCACAGCAAAATAAACGCTCGGTTTTGGTTCCGACTGCTTCTGAGGAACGTCCAGAAATAAACTTACACCCATGTGCCCAAAATCTTTTTCCTGGTCCTTTAATATATTGTCCACACAGACGACCAAACGTATTGTTCTTTATTAGAGCATGGTGGAGTTAATAATATTAATAATTATTAATAATATTCTGTGCAGCAGTAATATTCACTGTCTGTGTGAACACAGCATAAGATCACTACAGATGCTTTAGGGGAGGCACAGATATATTTGCACATACTGTTTAAGTTCAATCAATCATCACATTCAACAGAAACGGAGTCTACATTCATGTGCAAAGAGACCATTCCATTTAAAGCACAGAACCGCAGGTTTATGTTCACTCTTATTCTACATGACCTATATGAACACAGATATGAAGACTTGGCAGACTGGTTTAACTCTTCCGTTCGATTTGGGTCAAAGTGACCCATTTTAAACTGTTAGTAAAAGAGGAAGGACAATTTGTGAGAATGAATTTCGTAAGATGTTTTTTTTGTGAGATGTATTTTACTGTGTAAGTTTGGTTCATATCACTCATTATCTGTATTTGCTTTATATCTTTTGGCCTACATAGTTTCTTTGGTTCTTAATAAGATAAAGATGGAAAATAACTGAAAATATCAATTCAAAACAATACATATCAATTTACTGGATAAAACCTTGTTTCATTTTAATTCTCACAGATAAAAATAATTTATGCCTCCATGCTTTCATTATTGTGAATATGAATCACATCTTTGTGAAAAAATGAATGACACATATTGTTGAATATGATCAAGCAGAGGTAAATGGCAACAGTTAACCATATATAATTGTTCAAATTGGTTGGAATTGAGATAAATATACATTGAGCATTTTTGCATAAATTTTATTTGCGTATTACTTTAAAATCCCAATAATGCCCTGGTATACTTGACCCAGGCTAACAGTTTCACAGTTGCTAATAAGTACGCAGTTTAACAGAGAGTATGCTGCTAATAAGTATGCAGTTTAACAGAGAGTATGCTGCTAATAAGTACGCAGTTTAACAGAGAGTATGCTGCTAATAAGTATGCAGTTTAACAGAGAGTATGCTGCTAATAAGTATGCAGTTTAACAGAGAGTATGCTGCTAATAAGTATGCAGTTTAACAGAGAGTATGCTGCTAATAAGTATGCAGTTTAACAGAGAGTATGCTGCTAATAAGTATGCAGTTTAACAGAGAGTATGCTGCTAATAAGTATGCAGTTTAACAGAAAGTATGCTGCTAATAAGTATGCAGTTTAACAGAAAGTATGCTGCTAATAACTTTGCAGTTTAACAGAAAGTATGCTGCTAATAAGTATGCAGTTTAACAGAGAGTATACTGCTAATAAGTTTGCAGTTTAAAAGAAAGTATGCATTACGAAGCTGAGGGCAGGGCTTTACTCAAACATCAGTCAGAGGAGCAGTGATGTTGCTGCGATGCTTTATGATCTTTTTAATCCAGGACAGGTGTCGCTCTGACAGGCGGGTGTACACGCCCGGCTTCTTGGGGTCACCACAGCCATGACCACCGGAAACCACGCCCACCAGCAGCTTCTTACAAATCAGTGGCCCGCCGGAGTCACCCTGGGGAAAACACAGTCTCATTCCAGGGGGGAAAACACAGTCTCATTCCAGGGGGTAAATCACAGTCTCATTCCAGGAGGGAAAACACAGTCTCATTACAGGGGGTAAATCACTGTCACATTCCATGGGGGAAAACACATTCTCATTCCATGGGGGAAACACAGTCTCATTCTAGGGGGGAAAACACAGTCTCATTCCAGGGGGTAAATCACAGTCTCATTCCAGGGGGGAAAACACAGTCTCATTACAGGAGGTAAATCACAGTCACATGCCATGGGGGAAAACACATTCTCATTCCATGGGGGAAACACAGTCTCATTCTAGGGGGGAAAACACAGTCTCATTCCAGGGGGTAAATCACAGTCTCATTACAGGGGGTAAATCACAGTCACATTCCATGGGGGAAAACACATTCTCATTCCATGGGGGAAACACAGTCTCATTCTAGGGGGGAAAACACAGTCTCATTACAGGGGGTAAATCACAGTCACATCCCAGGGAGGAAAACACATTCTCATTCCATGGGGGAAACACAGTCTCATTCTAGGGGGGAAAACACAGTCTTATTCCAGGGGGAAAACACAGTCACATTCCAGGTCACACAGCCATAAGAGAGACATGATAATAAAACTTAGTTTCTAATAGTTGACTTACTTATAAATGGGTTGACCTACCATGTGCTGTCAGAGACTCACAGATGTAAACCAATAATTATGCTTTGCAGAGAAGGGTACAGCCTGTTCATTGATTCAAATAAGTCAACGATCTGACAGCTCATGAAACATGACTCTCCTATTTCTAGTTGCCATCTGTCCTTCGTTTGAATGGAAGCATCTGCTATGCCAACTCTTAATTTGGAATGCTGAAATTCAGTGTTCTGGACAAGCCAATATGAATGCTGACTCTGGAATGTAAGTAGTGAGATATTCCAGCAATATTCCAGAGGAAGAATAATAGGTCAGCTTTAGGCATGTAAACACAGGAATTCTGAACACATTTGGGAATGCTTTTATGAATCATGTTAATGTGCACTTTCCTCCTAAACCCTGTAAAGCCACCAGTGCCTGGTCACTGAAGGATGTGTTGTTGCATGGAAGGCTTTAGCAATTGATTTTCTGTAACAATACGTTACGGCATTAAAGCACCTTACACAGCTTACAAACAATCTATTTACACAACTGGGTGATATTACTGAGCACCCTGGCCAAGAGTACAACAGCAGTGTTCTGTCTGGGTATCAAACAGACAACTGTGCAGGTGGAAAAGTCCAGGGATCAAAAAGAATTGTGGTAATTATCAAACCCAGGGGACTGGAACAAAATATTGGGAAGGACATTTACTTTCTGGACCTGAGTTTTCCAGCTCTGTCTGTCGGTGCAAACCCAATTCCCTGACCATTACGCCGCTGCCTTGTTGAAGCCCGTACAATTTTGTTCAAGAAGTACAAATGATCAGGTGTCGGATTTTTTAAAGAGATCACTGGAGGAGAATTGCAGCCTGTCAGTCAGGGAGGCGGAAACCAAAGCCCCAGAGGGCCGTGGGGCCAGAACTGTGAGCTTTCATCGCTTCACTTACAAATTGAGTCACACGCTCCTCTTCTCGGCCACAGTCCAGCAAATTAGTTTTGTGTTCGCAATTTCTCAAACAGTGTTCGAGAAGAAATTTTTTTAAAGTGAATTCCAGTCAAAGTTAAATACACATATTTGTTCTACTTAACAGCAAGAATGGAGTAATGTTATCTTTGCGCAGTAAAACTGCATATTCAAACATTCTTAAATGTCCTGAACATGCTGCTCGTGTACGCACATTCCCTGAAGTGAATAACAATATGCTAATTAATGATCCCCCAAAATGTCTTTCATTTGAAGGCTCCTGTGAGCTGCATTTCTTAACCAGCAGGACTTAAATAGCCTACAGAGTTCCTTATAAATGGATAGGAGACAGCAAACTGAGACAGATATCTAATATGCATCGTTTGACAGCAGACTGCTGCGATCCCAAGATTATAACTTTGAGTCAATTAAAGTAAACTTTCTACCCTTTATTTCAAGGCTAGGGGAAGTCGCCAGTTAATCAGTCTTCTAATGTCTGACATTTACTTGGAAGAGCACTGTCTTATTCCATCAACTAAAAATAAACTTGATAAATTTGACATACACTGTCTGTGTGCGTGTGTGTGTTTGTGTGTGCATGTGTCTGTGTGTGTGTGTGCATGTGTCTGTACGTGTGTGTGCGTGTGTGTGTGTGTGTGTGCATGTGTCTGTACGTGTGTGTGCGTGTGTGTGCGTGTGTGTGTGTGTGCATGTGTCTGTACATGTGTGCGTGTGTGCATGTGTGTGTGTGAGACACATACATAGTTTTATGTTCCTGTGTAATAGCTGTGTTTATATACACAGACGCTTTTTGTAAAATAAGAATGCATTTCATTACAGAGGTAGAAATCTACTGCCCAAGAAGTGCACTGAGTAAAAGGACACATTTGCATAGACTGCCAGTTCAAAGCCAGCTGGGTAGGGCTACAGCCAGGCCCGTAAAGACACACCATCAGTGAGGAAACAGTGAAACGGGAGCAGCCTGGTGATGAGCAGCGGGTGTCTGACTACCCAGCTCAGCTTGAACAGCTAACACTTGGCATAATGCATCAGTCAGTGCGTTGAATATACAAATTAAATACATCTCTCATGTACTACAAGCCAGATCTCACACATCTAGGGAACACTGATTCTAGGGAACATGAAGTCTGATTCATAAAGCAGTAGGCTCTCTCAGTCACAGGTCTAGGGAACACTCAGTCTGATTCATAAAGCAGTAGGCTATCTCAGACACAGGTCAAGGGAACACAGTCTGATTCATAAAGCAGTAGGCTCTCTCAGTCACAGGTCTAGGGAACACTCAGTCTGATTCATAAAGCAGTAGGCTATCTCAGACACAGGTCTAGGGAACACTCAGTCTGATTCATAAAGCAGTAGGCTCTCTCAGACACAGGTTTAGGGAACACAGTCTGATTCATAAAGCAGTAGTCTATCTCAGACACAGGTCAAGGGAACACAGTCTGATTCATAAAGCAATAGGCTCTCTCAGACACAGGTTTAGGGCACAGCACTCACCAAGCAAGCATCAGCCTTGGCCTTTTTGTTTCCTGCACAGAGCATGTCCTGTGTGATCACCGGGTTGCTGTTGTAATAGCAGTTGCACAGGTCCCGGCCCTCAATCTTCACCTCCACCCCCTGCAGGGTGTTTGACGCCACCCTGACCTTCTCCTTGGTCACGCCCCACCCGGTCACCTGACAGCTTGTCCCCACAGGCACATCTTTACCGGACTTTGGGAGATCTTTCACCCGGATCTTCTTGCCTTTTGCCTTGACCTTCTTCTTAAGCTGCAGAGGCAAGCAGTGAAGAGTCAGATTATTCCTGTGCAAATGAATACTCACACACTGCAGACAGACTGCACACGCACTGGCAGTGTTTCTAGAGAGGCTGTACATGCACTGACAGGTTCTGGAGAGGCTGTACATGCACTGACAGGTTCTGGAGAGGCTGTACATGCACTGACAGGTTCTGGAGAGGCTGTACATGCCCTGACAGGTTCTGAAAATACTGCACATGCACTGCCAGGTTCTGGAGAGACTGTACATGCATTGCCAGGTTCTGGAGAGTGTGTGGGTTGTGTGTGGATGTGCAGGATGTGTGTGGGGTGTGTGTGGGTTGTGTGTGGATGTGCAGGATGTGTGTGGGCTGTTTGTGGATGTGGGGGCTGTGTGTGGATGTGCAGGATGTGTGTGGGGTGTGTGTGGATGTGTGGGTTGTGTGTGGATGTGTGTGGGGTGTTTGTGGATGTGTGGGTTGTGTGTGGATGTGCAGGATGTGTGTGGGCTGTGTGTGGATGTGTGGGCTGTATGTGGATGTGTGTGGGCTGTGTGTGGATGTGTGGGTTGTGTGTGGATGTGTGGGCTGTATGTGGATGTGTGTGGGCTGTGTGTGGATGTGCAGGTTGTGTGTGGATGTGTGGGCTGTATGTGGATGTGTGTGGGCTGTGTGTGGATGTGTGGGTTGTGTGTGGATGTGTGGGCTGTATGTGGATGTGTGTGGGCTGTGTGTGGATGTGCGGGTTGGGTGTGGATGTGTGGGCTGTATGTGGATGTGTGTGGGCTGTGTGTGGATGTGCGGGTTGTGTGTAGACGTGAGGCGTACCTTGATGAGCATGATGTCATCGGCTCTGGTGTTCTTGTTGAAGGTGCGAGACTTGATGCACTCCTGAACCCCCAGGCGCTCTGCGTCTCTGTCGTGCAGGGAGTGCGCCCCCAGAACCGCCTCCACTGCAGTACACTGCCCAAACTCACTGTGCCACACAGCAGGTAAAGCACTTATACCCTCCACTGCAGTACACTGCCCAAACGCACTGTGCCACACAGCAGGCAAAGCACTTATACCCACCACTGCAGTACACTGCCCAAACGCACTGTGCCACACAGCAGGTAAAGCACTTATACCCACCACTGCAGTACACTGCCCAAACGCACTGTGCCACACAGCAGGTAAAGCACTTATACCCACCACTGCAGTACACTGCCCAAACGCACTGTGCCACACAGCAGGTAAAGCACTTATACCCACCACTGCAGTACACTGCCCAAACGCATTGTGCCACACAGCAGGTAAAGCACTTATACCCACCACTGCAGTACACTGCCCAAACGCACTGTGCCACACAGCGGGTAAAGCACTTATACCCACCACTGCAGTACACTGCCCAAACGCACTGTGCCACACAGCAGGTAAAGCACTTATACCCACCACTGCAGTACACTGCCCAAACGCACTGTGCCACACAGCGGGTAAAGCACTTATACCCACCACTGCAGTACACTGCCCAAACGCACTGTGCCACACAGCAGGCAAAGCACTTATACCCACCACTGCAGTACACTGCCCAAACGCACTGTGCCACACAGCAGGCAAAGCACTTATACCCACCACTGCAGTACACTGCCCAAACGCACTGTGCCACACAGCAGGTAAAGCACTTATATGCACCACTGCAGTACACTGCCCAAACGCACTGTCCCACACAGCAGGTAAAGCACTTATACCCACCACTGCAGTACACTGCCCAAACGCACTGTCCCACACAGCAGGTAAAGCACTGTTACCTCCCACTGCCCAAGCACACTGTACCACACAGCAGGTAAAGCACTTATACCCACCACTGCAGTACACTGCCCAAACGCACTGTCCCACACAGCAGGTAAAGCACTTATACCCACCACTGCAGTACACTGCCCAAACGCACTGTCCCACACAGCAGGTAAAGCACTGTTACCTCCCACTGCCCAAGCACACTGTACCACACAGCAGGTAAAGCACTTATACCCACCACTGCAGTACACTGCCCAAACGCACTGTCCCACACAGCAGGTAAAGCACTTATACCCACCACTGCAGTACACTGCCCAAACGCACTGTACCACACAGCAGGTAAAGCACTTATACCCACCACTGCAGTACACTGCCCAAACGCACTGTACCACACAGCAGGTAAAGCACTGTTACCTCCCACTGCCCAAGCACACTGTACCACACAGCAGGTAAAGCACATTTACCCCCCACTCCCCAAACACACTGTACCACACAGCAGGTAAAGCACTACTTTTACCCATTATCACTTTACATTTTGTGAATATTGCTGGAGAAAGATTTTGGCTGTTCATCTGTGTGGCGCTTCTCACACGCACATTTTGTGTAATTTTGTCATTATAATAAATACATATGTTGTCTGACCTCAAATGCAGAGTGTACTTGGCACTTTTTTCTTTTTCTCATTATTAGCAGGTCATGTAAAATTTGTGCTAAAAGCAGATGGAAAAGGCTGCTTCTCTGAAGTCATGTCGCTGGAATTTTGCCATCGTCTGGTAATTTAATCCTGAATGCAGGACATTGTGACCAGACTCCAGGAGGCAGCTCATCTGAACGCATGCACAGAACAAGCGGAGCTTTTTTCACTCAGCGTTTTATTCCTGTTCACATCGGCCCACCTCAGCAGGGTCAGCTCCTCATGGAAGTCTGTTTTGTAGCCACTTTAAGCTGCAGTGTGAAAAGCCTGTTCCCTACAGTCTTCATTACATGCTTTCTCCAGCAGAGCAAGAGCAGCCCTGCTGTGGAGACCAATTTCTATTCCATTTCCAGGCTCAAAGTGTAAAGTTCCAGAGCCACAAATAAGTTTTCATGAAACACAAAAGACAGAGCCTGTGACAGGGAAACAGTAGGATAGGGGTTAGGGGTAGGGTTATATATGCATGATTTTGTGCATGTTTACGGTCACATGTGCATGATTTTGTGCATAGTTATGTTTATATGTGCATGATTTTGTGCGTATTTACAGTTATATGTGCATGATTTCGTGCATGTTCACAGTTATATATGCATGATTTTGTGCATATTTACAGTTATATGTGCATGGTTTTTATTTATACATAAGCACTGAGGATGAATTTCAGTACATACATTCTAGATTTGATTTTAACCCAGGGGTACTGGAGTCAATGAAAGGCTAAATCACACACATAAACTACAGTGACATACTTAAACATCTAACATCTGCTGTAGTGCACATTAGAGTGAAGGCCCACATTGACTGGCTGATACTGTGTGCTTATTAATGCATTCATTGCATTGCTAACTTCCTACACATGACATACTGTAACCACCACGACCGGATGAAGCATCCAATACATAAACAAGCAAACAAAGAAATTATCTCCTCTTGTGACCTCTGAACTTGACCCCTCACCCCACCCTGACCCCCTCACCCCTGACCCCTCACCTCTCGCAGTGTGCGGCAGTCAGGACCCACTGATCCTTGATCAGCACCCCACCGCAGACGTGCTTCCCGCTGCTCTGGAGAGACACCATCCAGGGGCTGGAGTGCGGCTTCACCTCCTTCCCTCCGATGATTCCCTCCTCAGAGCATGCTGGGAGACAAGGCTTGTAATTAATGTCCGAATTAGAGAAGGGGGGAACAAGACCGAGCGCAAGATGAAGCACCTGCTGATTTCCAGCTCGAGAAAATCTGGAGAAAGATCCAAGCGGCCGGACCCAGAGGAGACATCTTACGGCAGGATTCGCCCGTCTCCAGATCAGAGATCAGATAGCTGAGCGTGCAGAGCAGACCGATGCTAAATGGGCTTCACATCCGCGTGTCTGCGTAGGAGTGACAGGAGGGGTTTTTTTTTGGCATAGCCCCGTGTGGTTGGTCCTGTGGTTACGGTGATGTGCAAATAACTGCCTGTTAGAGGTGCACCGACAAAAACAGCACAACCACCTGCATTAGGCACACTTTCTAAACTAAAGCTTGCCTTTTTCTTTTTCTTTCTCGTTTTATTTTTACACACCAGGCTGCCAACAACTGTTGTGTCATCATTCTGCAGTGGGGTCCACTGCCATGGGGGAGTATTTGGAAAGAATAATCATAACTATAAGGTTATTCTGATAAAAAAAAATACATATTTCCTGGAGTACGCAACATAAGAAAAAAATAATTCTGACATGGAAAGTCATATTCATCAACACTATATTTCCCTAAAAAACAAAGTGTTCAGTGTAGAATCAACTCCGAGTGCCTGAATTTTACCACCTGGCTGTTTGTCAGAGCAGATAGGGTTTACAGTTTAGTCTCTTTGGAGTTGTTTGACAGAACACACCGGTGAGGTGTGAAAAAATGTTCCTGTTTCATCTGACAGTTGAAAAGCAGGCGTGTGTGAACCCGTCAAGGTGTGAAGTAAAACTGCAGGCTTCTTGAATCAGACATTTTGAGAGTTTCAGACAGATATGTTTTGTTAGTATATATTTTTATTTGGCATTTTTCTATGGTGCATAAAATAACATAATGACGAGAACAGGCCATTCAGCCCAACAATGCCCGCCATTTTCCTGACTAAATAACTAACAGCAAGTCACCTGATAAACAGTCTGTTGTAACAACTGTAGAAAACCATGTATATAATCTGACGGTCAGAATGTATGTACAGGGAGAACTTTCAATACAGACACATCTCTTTATCTAAACCCACACAAGCCATTACAATGCATAAAAGGGAGTATGACAGAATGTTCTAGAAGGTGGTGTCCCACTCTTGCCCATACACCCTTAAAATAAAGTGCTTGAATAGGACTACTGCTGCCAGACTCTGTAAAAGCTCTGTGGAAGCCCAAGAGTATGTTTTATATTAGTACTGCCAAAGGCAATACCTACAGCCCCCAGAATGTGTGTCTGAAAGGTATAATTAAACATTAATCATAATTAAGCATTAACCTCCCGGCTGTCCTTGGGTCAAAAATGACCCTTAATTAAATGAATTTAACAACAGGGAAAATCCCATGAATTTAATTATTTAAAAAATTATTTTTTTGAAATTTGATGACTTTTCCTGGAGTGACCTTAGCTCCCTACCATTAGAAAAACTTACATTGCCCTTTTTTATATTTTTATAAAAAAGAGTTACACCATCAAAGTATAAAGATTGTCTTAAGAGTCTTTCAAAAATCTTCAGTTATGAAATAAGACGCCACAATCAAAGTTAAGCATCACACATCTATTGCAGCAAATAAATAAATAAAATTATGATGTGTGTTTTTCAGTAAAAACAAGTGGTGTAATACTGAGGAAACACAGTCTCTCTGGACTGTGAAGTAGGAAGAGTTATTCATTGACTTATTGATGAGTGACAGGTATTTTCTACATGAAAAAATATTGTTTTAGAATTTAAAGTTTAATGAAGAGGCTTTATCGCAGTGGGTACAGCCAGGTTGGGTCATGTTTCATCCTATAGAAACAGGGTGCATGCATTAATGAAGGCAACATAAAGGTTAACAGTGTTCAAAGCTGTGTTAAAGTCACAATAAAACAGAAAGTTTAGCACTGTCCACCTACGTACCCAGTTATGTAAAATGTCTCTGCACACTTTTAAAGAGATCAACTGACAAGTGACAACATTGCGCAGCCTGTTGCCTGTTTTGCACGTTTGCAGTTTTCTCACCCAGTTGAGGTTACTTTGACGATTAACACCCAAGTGAGAAACCCAGAGTCGTGGGTAGCTGGGTTTTGGGTGTTGAGACACCGTTGGGCAGGAAGTTTACAGGACCCTCCAAAAACACGGTAACAGTGGAGTGACTCTTGTTACTTCTGCTGTTCGCAAACAGAATTTGGATTTGAGATCAAAAGATGAAAGTGAGACTAAAGTACAAACAGTCAGCTTTTATTTCAGGGTATTTGCACGCGTACGCGTTTTACCGTTCTACAGAAACAGCTGCTGATGTTCAGTCCCCCCATTTTCAGATGTGCAGAGTTAAGTTAACGGTTCCTAACGGTTCCCCCGGCTTTGTTCAGACTGAGCAGGAACCCTCCAGGCCTACAGAGAACAAGCTGTGGAAGATGTGAATGTGAATTTTCAGTTGGGATTGGGTCTAATGGCAGCTGTGGAGTCAGCATTCTTGATCGGCCTGTTACCCAGAGCAGGGCGAGGGGTCTACAGGTTACCATGGCTGATCGGAACATTACCCAGAGCAGGGCGGGGGGTCTACAGGTTACCATGTCTGAACGTCCTGTTACCCAGAGCAGGGCGGGGGGTCTACAGGTTACCATGTCTGAACGTCCTGTTACCCAGAGCAGGGCGGGGGGTCTACAGGTTACCGTGGCTGATCGGCCCCTTACCCAGAGCAGGGCTGTGGGTCTACAGGTTACCATGGCTGATCGTAACATTACCCAGAGCAGGGTGAGGGGTCTACAGGTTACCATGGCTGATCGGCCCCTTACCCAGAGCAGGGCGGGGGGTCTACAGGTTACCATGGCTGATCGACCCCTTATCCAGAGCAGGGCGGCGGGTCTACAGGTTACCATGGCTGATCGACCCCTTATCCAGAGCAGGGCGGGGGGTCTACAGGTTACCATGGCTGATCGCCCTGTTACCCAGAGCAGGGCGGCGGGTCTACAGGTTACTGTGGTGTGGGGATGGCTGGTTTAAGCAGCCACACCTGCCCTGGGTCAAGCTAATTAGACCTGGCCAATTGGATAATTGGTGAAGAATTAGATAATTGGCCAGGCTAATTGGACCCAGGAACAGGAGTGGCTGCACCTGTGCGTAGTGAGGTAATCACTGCGCACAGGTTAAATCTGCCATCCCCACCCACACCAAGGAGCTCTGTCATGACAGTTTTAACATCTGCTCCTCGGCTATAACATCTTGCCGACCCTTGTAAATAAAGCTGGACTGTTGGAACATCATCTCCCTGTGTCTCTGTGCTGGAGGGCCCCAAGGAAAGCCACTTCGGTGGCCTGTGGCAGGCGTGTTTGCCACAGTGGCGCCCAACGTGGGGCTCCTCCGGCACAGCAAAGAGGCACAGGAGGGCCAGCCAGGAAGCACACTGGAGGAGGGGCGGCTGAGGTGTTCCCGACAGGGCTTCGGGTGGATCCTCCGGGCCAAAAATGGGGAGCGGAAGATGACCAGGGAGGGGAAGGAAGCAATCCTCAGCTGGGACGCTGAGGAGCTGCACCTGGCCGAGAAGGCAGGTCAGCGACGGGCGGTGCACGAGAGGTGGTCGCGCCGTGAGCTGGACTTGGCCGGGAAGGCGGGTCAGCCACGGGCGGCGCACGAGCGGTGGCCGCGCCGTTTTGCTTCCTTTCTCGTCCATTTGGTTGTTTTTAGTTCTTTGTTTTGGCCTGGTTGGTTTGCCCGGAGCCCATGAGGGGATAAGCCTGCAGCCGCCCGCCAGCAGAGCCGACTGGCGGCCACCACAGCCACGAGGGTTCCTGGTCCCCAGCACCACAAGGCCAGCCCACCAGGCCAGCCACCCCACCACAGCCCCTGGAACAGCCCAAGCCGGTGACGCCCCCACCAGCCAGCAGAGCAGCCCAGGACTTCCCGTGCTCCGGGAGGGAGGAGGAAGAAGGGCTGCCTTGTCGTCCGAAGGAGGGTCACGGCATGTACTGGACTGTTCCGGGGCCACCCACCCTGACTTTTTTTTTTTAGTTTGGAGTGTTTTTGTTTTTGTTTGTCTTTTGCTTTGTTGGGAGGGTGGGGGGGGGGTAGGCTTCGGCCAGTGATTCTCCCTGGCCTCAGTTTGGCGTTGGGGGTATGTGGTGTGGGGATGGCTGGTTTAAGCAGCCACACCTGCCCTGGGTCAAGCTAATTAGACCTGGCCAATTGGATAATTGGTGAAGAATTAGATAATTGGCCAGGCTAATTGGACCCAGGAACAGGAGTGGCTGCACCTGTGCGTAGTGAGGTAATCACTGCGCACAGGTTAAATCTGCCATCCCCACCCACACCAGGGAGCTCTGTCATGACAGTTTTAACATCTGCTCCTCGGCTATAACATCTTGCCGACCCTTGTAAATAAAGCTGGACTGTTGGAACATCATCTCCCTGTGTCTCTGTGCTGGAGGGCCCCAAGGAAAGCCACTTCGGTGGCCTGTGGCAGGTGTGTTTGCCACAGTTACCATGGCTGATCGCCCTGTTACCCAGAGCAGGGCGGCGGGTCTACAGGTTACCGTGGCTGATCGCCCTGTTACCCAGAGCAGGGCGGGGGGTCTACAGGTTACCATGGCTGATCGGCCTGTTACACAGAGCAGGGCGGCGGGTCTACAGGTTACCGTGGCTGATCGCCCTGTTACCCAAAGCAGGGCGGGGGGTCTACAGGTTACCATGGCTGATCGGCCCCTTACCCAGAGCAGGGCGGGGGGTCTACAGGTTACCATGGCTGATCGTCCTGTTACACAGAGCAGGGCGGGGGGTCTACAGGTTACCATGTCTGATCGCCCTGTTACCCAGAGCAGGGCGAGGGGTCTACAGGTTACCATGGCTGATCGGCCCCTTACCCAGAGCAGGGCGGTGGGTCTACAGGTCACCATGGCTGATTGTCCTGTTACCCAGAGCAGGGCGGCGGGTCTACAGGTCACCATGGCTGATTGTCCTGTTACCCAGAGCAGGGCGGGAGGTCTACAGGTCACCATGGCTGACAGGGTTATTTTATCGACATGCTAAATAAGACGTCCTCTGTATTGCACAACTAAAAGACCGCACTGATCCTCTCAGGCTTATTCTTCTGAATAAAGTTTCCATGCCTCTGGCTTGTTTACAGTGTCTCTGTAATCCTGTCTCAGTTCCTGCCGTTTGGAGATGGTTAAACCAAAAGCTTATCCGGCACCATAGTCTTTTCTTTGAAGAATCAGAACAAGCACATTCATTTCGGTTCATTGATCTTCAGATGTCTGCACACATTTTTACTACAGTTAGTCACTCAGCCACGAAGAGCTGAGTTTTGACATTTTGAAGTTACTCTGGCACTTATCAACAAAATTCTCAAGTTTCTCCAGATTTGACTTGGCCTGGATTTAGTCAAAAGTTGCCTTTAACTTTGACATGCAATTTAAAATAAAAATGTTTCCCTTTTTAATGCAGCCATAGATTTTCAATTAAAATTGCCGAACTCTGCAAACTGAATGGGGAATACCAACATGTACTTTTCATTTTGAATCAAAATGATTAAAATGGTGATTAAACTGTAGCCCTTGGTCATGGTAACCTTTGGAATTTGTAATTTTAATATTGTTTTTAAAATTATTTTTTTTCATCTGTGTGTGCTGTTTCCCCATGAGAAACTGTTGCACAAAATATTATTTTTAATGAGAATAAAATATTAAAGATAAAAGCAAGCACATTACGCCTGAGGTTATGTCATTCTTTAAAAAAAAAAAAAACTTTTATCATTTTCCTTCATCACAAAAACCGTAAATCTTAACACTGCTGATTCCTGTTGCTGTAAACAACAAAATAAAGCTTGTGTGAGAAAGTTGTGGCTGAAAGTTTGTGAGAAAACAAAACTTTTCATCTTGCACGCTATTTTGGGCCCTATTCTTTGGGGCACAGAAAGGGCCGTGGGGTGTGGGGGGGGGGTGTGTGGGGGTGCCATCTCCTGGGGCGGCCGCCAATACCGCCACAAACACGCCTCTCCGCTATCAGAGCGGGAGAGCGCGGGCTGGGGCGCAGAATCAGCATGGGCGCTGCTCCTTGTCTGAGAGAAAGAGCTGTTATCCCCCCTCGCCGCTCCTATCCCCCCCGGCGGCCCCTATCCCCCCTCGCGGCTCCTATCCCCCCTCGCAGCTCCTATCCCCCCCAGCAGCTCCTATCCCCCCTCGCGGCTCCTATCCCCCCTCTGGTTGCCCCAGTTTCACCTTGAGACGCCTCCCGCTAGCTCAGATTGCAGCTGCTAGGGCACTTACAGGAACCGAGCAATGGGAACATATCGAGGCGGCGTTAGCATCTGGTCTAGGGTTGCCATGCAGAATTGGCAAGGTTCTTCTCCTCATAAGGTTTGAAATGCCCTTGCTCCAGAATATGTCAGAGTATTATTTACGCCGTACCCTCCAGCGCAATTACTCTGTTCTCAGGGTGCTGGATATTTGGAAGTTTAAACCAAATTAAAAATGAAGAATTAGCTCCAAGAACGAAAATGAAAATGAGAAGCAGAGCCTTCCCGTCCGGACCTCCCCTGTTCTGGAGTAATCTCCCGCTCGCGTGCCAGGGCTTCAGACACGCCATCTGTTTTTCAGCTCAAGCTTTAAACTTTTCAAGCGATGCTACGATGAAAGATGCGTGGGAGGGCTGGATGTGCGTGGAGTCGAGCTGAAGGGGCCCACTCTGCCTCTGCTGGTGAACATCTGGTACTGCAGCTGCGTGGGTTCGCTGTCTGTCCAAGATCACTCTCAGGGTTGTGTACGGCGCCATTCTACAAATCTTTCAGATATGCTGCCACCCTGGGCCTTTTCCACATTGCGTTCAGACCTCTAATCCTGCAATACGAACATCATAAGTGTCCTGTTCCTTACCCGCGTGGCACCTTTCTTCTCTTCTCCCGCTCCGGCGTCTCCGGGTTCAAGCCCACGTCGTGATGGCTTCGCCCCTCCTGATCCGTGTAGTAATATACATTCCTTTGCTTTGGCTGTTCAGTTCTATTAGCTAATTTTATCATTCAGGCAGTAATCTGCTTGACCCCTCTGTCTGTTTGCTCCCCAGATTCCCCATTACTGGTTAATTATCATGTACTGAAGCTCATCATTAACTATTGAAGTTCCTCCTGAGACTTCCGCCCAACGAGGAGTTTTTTGTGTGTGTGTGTGTGTGTGTGTGTGACTATATGAGGTTCTTTTTTGCATCACTTGCTGGATTTTTGGGGGTTCAGGCTTGATCTTGGTGTAATTTTTCCTGTAAAGCATCTTTGTGACAGTCTCCCTGCAAAAAGTGCCACGTAAATGTAATTTAATTGAACAATTAAACACACGTTATTCTGTGTTCTTTACGAGAGAGGAAACAGAAAATCGCAGGTGTTTATTGCTTCTTGTATTATTTGTTTTTTTTCAGAAAGCTACAGTGAGCTCCATGATGTTTGGGATAAATACATTTTCTTTCTCGATTTGGCTCAGTACTCCATAATTTTAGATTCCTAATCAAACAATTCACATGTGGTCAAAGTGAAGATTCTAGCCTTTTATTAAAAGGTCATATTAGCATTTTTGGTTTCATGTAGAAATTACAGCCCAATTTTTATGCAAAATCCCCCCATTTTAGGGCATCATAATGTTTGGGACAAATGGCCTCACAGGTGTTTATGATTAGTCATCTGCCTTCCTTCGTGCAGGTATAAAAGAACTTTCAGTATCTAATGATTCTATTCTTTTGATTGCCTTCAATCCTAGAGTATGTTACTGGTGTTTGTCATCAAGAGAAACAGAGTTGTGCCAATGAAAGTCAAAGAAGCCATTATGAAGCTGAGAAATAAGAAAAAAAAAAACAGCCAGAGACATAGGTCAAACTTTAGGTTTAGCAAAAATCAAGGGGCCTGGTAGGCCAAGGAAGACAGTTGATGGCCAAAGAAATGTCACCATAATGAAGAAAAACTCCCAAACACCTGTCTGACAGATCAGAAACACTCTGCAGGAGGCAGGTGTGAATGTGTCAGTGACTGATGTCCACAAAAGACATCAGGAACTGAACTGCTGATGCTACACTGCAAGATGGAAGCCACTAGTTAGCCACAAAAACAGGATGGCCAGGTTACAGTTGGCTAAAAAGTACCTAAAAGAGCCTGCAGAGTTCTGGACGAAGGTCTTGGGGACAAAACAGACCGACATGCACTTGTGTCAGAGTGATGACAAGCGTAGGGCACGGAGGCCAAAATGAACTGCCCAAAATCCAAAGAAGCACAAAGACAGGCCCCCCCTCATCTGTGAAACATGGTGGTGGGGGTGTCATGGTTTAGGCGCGTACGCCGGCCACCGGTACTGGCTCACTGGTCTTCATTGATGATGTACAGTAATTACCAATTTAATTGTGTAGTTCAAAGACGCAGTCAAACAAATGCCTCTATTGTTTGACTATTGTTGCTACAATGCTGGCAAGGTCAAATAAATATACAACTGTGAGTTCTAACACTTTCAGACGGTGTATTGTGTGACCAGACTGATAAAAACGGAATGAATGCAAAAGGGGATAACAAAATGAAAACTGAAATATGCTGCTTGCAAAAGTAATCGAACCCCACATATTAATATTTGGCAGAGTCCCCTTTTGCTGCAATAACAGCTGCAAGTCTGTTTGGGTAAAAATATGCCTATATGGAAGATTTGCTCCAGGTTATTCAGATTGCTTAGGTCTGAAATGTTCACAGACTCTCAATGGGACTGAGACCAGGCCTTTTGACTGGGCCACTGTAGACCAGACTGGCAGGGCCACTGTAGACCAGACTGGCAGGGCCACTGTAGACCAGACTGGCAGGGCCACTGTAGACCAGACTGTCAGGGCCACTGTAGACCAGACTGTCAGGGCCACTGTAGACCAGACTGGCAGGGCCACTGTAGACCAGACTGGCAGGGCCACTGTAGACCAGACTGGCAGGGCCACTGTAGACCAGACTGGCAAGGCCACTGTAGACCAGACTGTCAGGGCCACAGCACAATCATTTTGTTGGTGGAGGAGACACTGTGAGCGCTCTCTCTACACACCCCTCGTGCATTCACCACGTTCCAATTTACAATGACATATAAAACTCAAAAGAACTTTGCTCACAATTTCTCAGCAGATTATTTTTATCCTTAAAGCTGAATGACCTTTTTAGATGCTGTAAAACAGCCAGGTAATCCTCTGGTCTGAAATCAGAGAACAAGAGGTATTACATAAAAACAACAACACAATAAAACAATACAATAACAGTGTTGTTATTGTAAAAGACAGAGGCAAAAAACTACTTTTTCTAGCTGTCTGGGTTTGCTTGTTACATGGGAAGAAGTCCCTTTGTTGTCCCGAGAGTTTTGAACTGTCATTTTCTTTGCTGTCAAAATTAAGGAGATGATTTTACGACCACACTCGCTGAAACATACTTCGTTATTTCTGTGTTTCTGACGAGGACGAGGCCAGTGTGGTCTCAGGCAGGCTGATCTGTGTCATCCAGCAGTAAAGCGCAGCTGACTAAGATTAAAACCCAGCCTGGTTTTCTGAAGAAAGTGAAGTGCCCCAGTGAGCATAAAGCAGATTGGACTCTGCCATGACCCTGTGATGGAGGGTGTTTTTCACCTTCAAGGCCCAGATTCAAAGAGAGAAAACACTGACAGAAGTAAGAACCGGAATGAAGAAAGTCAACTACAGATGAAGGCAAAAGCTGAAGGTCCAGAACATTTTAGTGAGAAGCTCCGTTTGTGATGTTTGCAACCAGATATTCTGAGATTCAGTGTACTATGCCCAGATTTATTCTTGCTCTGTTGTTCGTCTGAATTTCTGATTTAAAATACATTTAAATAATAGACTGGATACAGTAAAGCAGCAGTTTATGTTGCTAATTATGTGTTTAGTCTTCTAATTTGTAGTCAGTATTAAATTGTTCAAGCAATCAGGCCAACTTGGTTAAATGCAGCAATTAATCTTTGTTCCACAGTAATACCATTAAATATGGTTATTAGTCTCTATTATTCAGTAAGATGGTTGAATATGGCTATTAGGTTCTAATAGGCTCTAATCCTCAATAATGGCTGCAGTAGCACAAAATGGCCACAGGGGGCATATTTGTTGCACAAGTGTCATTATTTAAGCAAACACTAAGCAAAGCCGGCCTTAAGCAAATGAAACGCACTGGAGTGACAGCGCTTTAAGGCCTTGCTGATGATTTAAAGATAATGTGCACAGCATTACAACAGCATATCCTGCAGTTTTGTTGCTAATGAGAATGCAACAGCTTAACAAGGTCAAATGCTGATTCACTACTCACATCTTTGTAATCATCAAATTGATTTAACTAAACTGAATGAATCTTCTCCTTGAAATGATTTTTGCTGATTAAAGAGAACACACAAAAGCGGAAGACCTGCCTGTGAGCGGAGTGCTATCCAGAATTGGCCATTTTAACAGATATAAAACAAATCAGCACTTCATAATCAAGCAGAGCAACTGGCCACAAGG